>NC_042999.1:91451156-91458656 GCF_006345805.1 Octopus sinensis
CCTCGATAGAATACATAGAAAAAAAACTAGTTGGCACAGATGGAAACACTTTGGTGATTAGGTCTGCTCGATCAAGACAGAATTTAAACTAAACAACAACACCAAAATAACAGCAACAATATCACACTTCTATAGCCACCTTTAATCGTTACAAGAAACACTATACAATTACAGCTTCCACTTTATTACGGTACATCCAATTCCTGTGATAACAGCACGACGGAAATAGCTTTGATGGTGATCGATACCAGAACATACGTATATTCGACTCACTTCCTGGCTGATATGATTTAAAATACAAATATAGTTTTACACTTCAGTTTACATTAATGGTTGAAATATTTCATGAAGTATCATGTAAGTTTTTCTCAACTACAACTTTAATCCTTATACTCTCCAACGCCGTCGATAGATCAACAATACATCAAACTGTTCCAGGAAAAAGGAGACATAAAATATAGTCAAATTCGAGCCCGAAACCCTGAATAAACTATTTAAGAATTGCTTCAACGCTTCTCTTCTCTATCACCACTTCATTGTAGACGCTATCATTATGTCCTTTGGACACCATCACAGAGACATTGTGCGACGTTGTGTCATACGATTTTGAGATCTTCACTTTTTGAACTTCATCATTATGAAATTTGGGGTAGCATTCTGATATAATTTTCTGTTTGAATTGAAAGTCCTTTGGCTGTCTTCGTAGCAAATAATTCCAGTTAATGCGAACGTTTGAGATTCATAGATTATATGAAACCAGAAAATATATTGAAGACTTCCTTATGTCATCTATCTAAGAACAGTTAGCTTAGTAGCCCACACATGCCATCTCTTATTTATATTTTTCTCATTTCTCCCTCTCTTATATTCTAGTTATTTCTGTAAAAGAATTTGAATTTTTTTTATAAGCTAATGAAACATTTATAAAATTTTCTGAGAAAACGTTATTTTCCCTTCTTTTTTTTTTTATTTTGCCTGTGAAAAAAAAAAACGGACTGTCGTTATCACGAACTTAATGCACTGGTGACAAGTAATAAGCCGTAAATACTTTAATTGGTAAGCCAGTGTCTTCTCACTTTTGCTACTTCTTGCTCTCCGAATATTCTGAATCCGAAGTTCTTTATTTTTCGTAAATGTAATTTAATTTTAATTTGGAAGTGCTGGCGATAATAGAGATTCCAGAGCCGCAATTATGAGTCGTGAGTTCATTATGATTAGCTAGGTTTAATCAAATCAGAGAAACTGACGACAATTCTGTCAATATATTTTAGATGATTGATATTAATTATTGCTAATTATATCTTCCAGGTTTTTCACAAATTTTACTTTTGATTTGTTAATTGTATTTTATAAACAAAGATCTCGTAATTAATATATGTGCACGTGTGTGTGTAAGCTTGTGTGTGTATGTTTGCCTATATATGTCTTTCGTGCTTTATATATAATTATTTGCTATGTTCGGTATTTCATAAGATCAAGGACTTCTTTTATTGTGCAAACGATGTAAGCAAAAAATCTCGAGACTGTATGTTCAGTTTTTGGCCTTAATGATAACGAAGAATAGAAGCGAATTTTAATATAATTTTCTGGTTTAATTTCGATTTGAATGTCATATGTCTGTGTTTAAATCACAGGAATCCAGTTAATGCGATCTTTTGAGATTCATATATTATATGAAGCCAGGAAATGTAAATATTTAGACACTGACGACTGATAAAGCTCATGTAACTGATTGTTTGTCTTCTCTATTGATTTATAGACTAAACCCAACCAACCAACTTTCTTATATTGACTATGATCATCGTAACTCTCCACTATATTTGTGTAAATGGATTACCATTCTAACATTGTATCTGATATAGTTAAAAATTGGCTGTTTCCGTTTCCGAGAAACCTAGCGGTCTTCATTTGTATTTATGCATTTGAATGTTTTACTTTTTTCTTTTTTAAAGTGCTCACATACACAGACATACGTTGAAAGACATATGTATGAACATGTGTATATTTTAATATAAGTGAGTTTTTTGTTATATTTCTGAGTAAATACATACGTATGATAGGGTCGTGTGTCTGTACTTGTGTATGTTACTGCGTGAACATAAAAAAACCCATTAATGAACATAGTTTACGTAACATTATTGTTTGCTGATAGTACATAAACTGATTTTGTGTTTTGACTCAACATCCTTCATCAGAAGGATTCCATTTCTCGCACAAACACTTATAAACATATAATTACACATGCATCAACTTACACACATGCATAGATACTTCAAAACACATGCACACACACACACTCACACACACATATACATACATAATACATACATACATACATACATATATGTGTACGTGTGTGTGTGTGTATGTGTGTGTTTTATAAGGAGATCGTATAAAGCTTATGTTATATAATCTAGTTTCGGGTGATTCCACGCTACTTCAACACCGTCAACAACAAATCAGCAGAAAAGAAATTCCGTAAAAAAAAAAGGGATGGTTTGGCGTTCACAATATGTATGCGGGTATTTAAGTCTTCGAGACGCACATAATACGCTTATTACACTACAAATATAGAATCCAAGTCGCAATCGTTTTTTATGTAGCTATACTTTCTTTATATACATTGTGGCATATTTTCCACACTGCAAATTGTTAGCAAGACGTGTATGTATGTTTGTATGTATTCATATGCATATACATACATGCATATATATATATATATATATCTTTGTTATGTATATTATAAAGTATATATTATAAAGCGCATGCACATACATATAGTATAGCACCTGACTTTCTAAATCATTTAGTCACGTCGTCTTACGCGTATTTCATAAATGTTAAATAGTATCCGTTGCTTAAGAAAAGAAAACTTTATATTAATATTATATTATCAAATCTTCAGAAATTTCGTAACACTCGTATGTTTATAAAGGACAGCATTATCATATCAACGATTATAACTACTGAAAGTAGTTATGGTCATTGATATTATAAGGCTTGCTATAAGTTCATTATAAAACAACGACCATTATTATTGACACACATATGTAAATGTATAACTGTGGGATGCTCAGTGTTGCCCCAATAGCTGGATGTCAGTATCACAGAGGATCTTGCGTAGCAAATGCATATGCTTAGCATTGATTGAATCGCATCACAAAGATTTGCTTTTCTCTTAGAGACCAAAAAATATTTCTACCCCCAACAGCTACAGACATTTTACAAGACTTAAATGAGCCACAAAATGGAGTACTGCTTCCACAGCTGGGATGGTGCTGCCGCTACCCACATAGATATATTGATCACGTTTACGGATAAACATACAAGCTCTAGCCTCCGGGCTGTCATTTGCATTTCAAACCCATTCATTTTCCCTCTTCCCGCAAATTTTGGTGCATCCAGCACCATCGGGGCCAGAATACCCATTTTACCTAGTCCTAGTTTAAGAACTACTTCAGTGTTTTGACTATGTAACCATCCGTTGAATGTTATACAGACTAATTTTCGAACAGAAGTAAGAGTAAATTTCAACCATTATCAGTCATATGACAGTATATAGTAACCAAGTTAGATAAATTCGATACATTTCATCTTACGTGGTTACCTTATATAATATACAATAAAATCAGAGTTGACACTCCCACAACCAATGGTGAATTAACGAATGGAGAAAAGTGGAGAAACACTGCCAATAATATTAATATAATGTTATCGCCATATTAATATGGCATTCTTATAGATATAAGAATAATCGCTGCCGCTGGTTAGCTCCATGAGGCCACCGCCTTAAGATAGCTATTGATACACGATCTGTATCCATTATAACCTTCGAACAAGGGAGGTCAGCCGCTTCACACTGCCAGTCCGACAGCTACAGACGCGTTTCGGGGTATTGCCCCTTGTCAATGTAGCGCAGTCAGGCCCCGCAGGTGTCGCCACTGACGTCTCTGTTCGAAGGCTATATTTACTAGTTTCAGTGGAATACATCCACTTGTTTTCAATAATAGAAATATTAAAATTACTAAGTCTCTATAAAAGAGATTACGACAGCGTTTACTGGAAATTAAATGTTATCGCCATTAATATGGCATTCTTATAGATATAAGAATAATCGCTGCCGCTGGTCAGCTCCATGAGGCCACGCCTTAAGATAGCTATTGATACACGACCTGTATCCATTATAACCTTCGAACAAGGGAGGTCAGCCGCTTCACACTGCCAGTCCGACAGCTACAGACGCGCTTCGGGGTATTGCCCCTTGTCAATGTAGCGCAGTCAGACCCCGCAGGTGTCGCCACTGACGTCTCTGTTCGAAGGCTTATATTTACCTAGTTTCAGTGGAATACATCCACTTGTTTTCAATAATAGAAATATTAAAATTACTAAGTTTCTATAAAAGAGATTAAATATGACATAATAAAAAATATTCATCGTAAAAAGTATATTAAAAAGTATATTTTTGAGTTATACTCTGATAACTTATCTCTTGTTTTTCAAATCTGAGAAATGAATCTGTGATTTATTAGTTTGAGAATTTTTTATATTTTTATCAAGTTAAAAAGACTCCACCAAAATTATCCAATTACACACACACACACACACACACACACACACACACACACACACACACAGTCAAAGCAATGAAGTTATTAGATCCAGCAGTTGAGAATGAGCTATTTCCTTTTTATATAGGGTGTGCTTTTGCTTCTTATTTCGTTGTTGTATATGTTCGCTGTTACCATTCCAGTAGATGTTTAGTCAAGCTAAACACTAATATTAGTGATTTTCTCGGATTTTAAGAAGGAATTTTGTTAGGGCCTTGCAAAAGAATTATTTGAAGTGAAGGACGATTGTGTGCGAGTTTGGCTCGAGGCTTTGTAGTGTCTAAAACATACTTGAGACCTATAAACACATCTATCTATCTATCTATCTATCTATCTATCTATCTATCTATCTATCTATCTATCTATCTATCTATCTATCTATCTGTCTGTCTGTCTGTCTGTCTGTCTGTCTGTCTGTCTGTCTGTCTAACAATGTACATATATATAAATATAGTATATGTAAGTTTATATATATATATATATATATATATATATAACAAAGTGTACGTATGTATATATATATAATACAAAATGGGACATGAACGCAAAATATCCGGACAACTAGGTGATAGAAAAAGGAACAACAAAACATCCAGATAGACGATACCAAAAAAAACAAGGACGGGTCATTCGAAGTTTTCTATCTTTCAGCCGAAATGGCGAGGATAATCTGGTTCTTGACTGAAGAGAAGTTGACTGTAGGAGGAGTTAGCTAACAACGCCATAAACAAACACACACCGATTTTCCACATTTGTAGTAGATATGTGTATATTTTTATGAAGAGTTGAATTTTGATTCGTGGCTATAAAACCCAGTGAATCAATGAAAGCTATTTTATTGTATAATATAATAATACCCAAGAAATCGATTTGCGATGAAGCAATTGTAAATTAATGTAATAAAAAGACATTATCTTTGGTAATCATAGTAGAAAATCCGTGGATAAAACAAAACATCTCCAAGTTATTGTATACCTGATAGCTTGGACCCGCGATTGACCTTAATAGAACGAACTCCAGGGTTAACACCCGAGTGAAATTATATGTGAGTGTGTGTGTTTGCGTGTAGTGTATGTGTTTCTTTGGGTGGGTGTGTTTGCTGGAACATCGATCGAAGCTCTTAACCGTTCTCCCTCTCCACCCTTCTGATGGCATAATGCTTAGCAACTTTGGCACAATTTCGAAGGCTTTTTAGTGGAAGTTATTCCGAACTGTAAGTTTTGTATACTTCACGTATGTAAATGGTAAATTTGACCTCAGCGCTATTCAAACTAAGATCACAAATAAATGAAATTATTATCTTTGACAAAATTAGCTAGGTAAAGTCATTTTAATATTAATGTGTCCGAAGTATTATCAAATATGTGATGAATAACTAGAAATGAATATTTATTAATGGCTACATCGCTTCTTTCTTGTCTCCATCGAAGGGTCCTTGATAGTAGAATTAGTTGAGAGCCGTATAATATCCCTTGTGGTCTTCTGTTATGAACCACCATATTCTTAATTAGAATTTTCTTGGCTCGTATTTCGGCATTATGATTAAGACAGAAATAATTATTTATTCATGGCAACTACAGGAGAAAATGCTAGATGTTTCTAATTATCTAGCATGTCAAAGTGTTACCGTTTAAACACTCATACATTGGCGGCGCATAAGACGCAGTGTCACATAAGACGTACCCCTATTTTACAAGTATATTTTGTGGAAAAAGCAAATGTAATGTTTTATCATACATTTATACACTCTGTATCCCATCTGTAATACGGTTGCATTAGACGCGTAGCAATTTTTTGATAGATAATAAAAAAAGCGCGCTTTATACATCGGCATAGCGGGTACACTAAAACTTACAGAAAATTAAAATTCAGTACTCATTGGAAGAAGACAATGTGGTTGAGATACGTATCACCTTAATTGATGGATTTCCTCAAAACACGTAAAACAACTGCACACAGTACACTCACTGTTTCGACACACATTCACTCAAAACTCCAAATTACAGAGAATGAAGCAAGGTATTTAGAATGTAGATTAAAGAAAACATTCAATGGTAAAATGACTAAGTAAATAACAAATAAATCGTAAGTAATGGGAATATTGGTAATTAAAACAAAACCAAAAAGAATGAGATTCGATATTTAAATGCATCAAGAACTATTAGAATACATGGTAGGAGTAGAAAAAACAGACTTTAGTTGTGTACACGAACAAGAATTACTTCAAGCAATTTGTGTACAACTGCACTCGTAGAATGATATAATTTATTGGACACATGCAAAGGAAATTAAAGAGAAACGACTGAAATGGACAGTACATATTTGAGGTGTTTAGTATTAAATACTTGCACCGCTAGATTAAATTGATTATCGCATGTTCATACACAAAAAGTTCAAAAGAAAAATGGTCTTAATAATGAAATTAACTCACTACCTCACTACGATTGTGTACATGCAAGGCACACACATTTGCGCACAAACGCACTAACACACACACAAATATATATTACTTACATGCACATATGTATATAATATATATACATATATCTAGGTAGGTAATTATGTACATATATATATATATATATATATATATATATATATAAACATGCATTCACAGATATGTAGGTTTATATACATAATATATATATATAGGCGTAGGAGTGGCTGTGTGGTAAGTAGCTTGCTTACCAATTACATGGTTCCGGATTCGTTTCCACTGCGTAGCACCTTGGTCATGTGTCTTCTACTTTAGCCTCGGGCCGACCAAAGCCATGTGAGTGTATTTAGTAGACGGAAACTGAAAGAAACCCGTCGTATTATATATATGTATATATATATATATATTATATATAATATATATATATGTGTGTGTGTGTGTGTGTGGTGTGTGTGT
>NC_042999.1:91463656-91501156 GCF_006345805.1 Octopus sinensis
ATATATATATATATTATATATATATATATATATATTTTATATATATATATTTATATTGATATTGCATATGTGAATTACAGGGTTTGTCGTGCCCGGAGTCCAACTTGATAGAAATAAGTATTCTTGATGCTATTTCTATTTTTTCGGTATGCGGTCAAGCAACCTGTTGCTGTCCCTTTTTCTTATATACAATATATATACTGAACCTTACGCAAGTCCTGCCGGTTAATGAGCTATATTTACATACGAATTCTACCAGTAAATAATGGGTTTTTTTTAAAAGCCTTTATAGAAATTATTTACTTTATTATTATATATATATATATATATTTATATATATATATTATATTTATATATATATATTTATATTTATATATATATATTTATATATTTAGTATATATATATATATATTTATATATATATATTATATATTTTATATATATATATTTATATATTTATATATATTTATATATTTATATATATATATATATATATATATATATATTTATATATATATATATATATATATATATATATATATATATATATATATATATATATATATATTATATATATATATATTATGTGAAATAGATAAGATGAATAATCTTGGTAGTAGATTAATCAAAAGTTTAACCGATACCTTAGTAGCAAAAATCACAGCAGTAAACAGCACGGTTGCGTCAATCTGCGTTCAGCTCCATTTCTTCAATTCACCAATAATGTTATAATATATATATATATATTATATATATATATATTTTATATATATATATATATATATATATAATATATATATATATATATATATATATATATATATATATATATATATATATATATATATAATTACAGTTGCTGCATTGTTCAGAACGGCATTGTTTTCGTCAGAAAAGTAGATATATTTTTTATCAAAGTTGTTTTATATTCTATAATTTTCACAGACAATAAATACGATATTATTTATTATTGTCTGAGATTTTGGTGTAATTTGAGAGGGTAATACAAAAGTTATAGATGATTTAGTGATTTACTGACGAAAACAATGCCGTTCTGAACATTTTGGCCGCAACTGTATATAAACATGCATTCACAGATATGCATGTGTGTCTACATAGATACATATATATATATGCAGACTCACATACGTAAATGCATAATATTTGATATATGCCATTAAGAATCATGCATTGTTTCAATTTTTATGCCTAGTTATAAAACAATGATCTCCACCAACACGAATAGAAAACTACTTTCTTTAAAAAAAATCAATACAAAGACACAGGTTGTAGTATTCAAATAAAGTATAAAAGTGTTATTGTCTGCAAAAAAGCTTGAAATGGAACCCCCCCCCCCCCCCACAAACAAATAACCTTGCACTCCGTCTGTTACGACAGCCTGCTCCTGTAATTAACGTGCAAGTAGCCGAGCACTCCATAGGCTCTCAACAGCATTCTCCAAGAGATTAAGCGTGACACAGAATGTGACAAGACTGGCTCTTTGAAATACAAGTACAACTAATTTTTGTCATTTGAGTGCTTTATTCATGGGCGCAACTTGTCGCCGGGAATCGAGCTAACGACCTTACGATCGTGAGTCGAATATCCTAACCGCTAAGTTGTGCGCCTTCCTTAATGATAATAAGGTATTACATAAAGTTAGCTATATGATGATTTATTTGCTGTGCGCACACGTGTGGCTGGTGACAGAAGGCGTACAATTAAAAGGATTAATAAAAAAGTGTTTACAAAATTTTTGAAAACATATGAAAATAAAACAACAAAATCAATACAAATATAAACAATATGAATATTTCAAGTATATGGAGTAGGAAAAGAAAGGAATATCATTGAAACAGTGAAAAAAATTATATGACGATATATAAAGTAGCAAATGAGATAGTATTCTGAGAAATATCCATTGTAAGATTAAAAGACAAGGAGAAACTAGAGAATGGGTTCGATGAGTACTGTAATGAAGAACAATAACGCTTTGAAGCTATCAGAAAGTGTTAAGTAAAAATATCACGAGTTAGGTATAATCCAGTTAATTAGGTAATAGCATCTTCCAACTTTTTAGAAGGTACTTATGAAAGCGACGGTAGTTCGTAAAGGTCTCTGATTTCGTATTTTGATAATATTCAAATTCATTATGCTTTTTGAGTCAGAAACTCTTCTGAGACATACATAAGCCACTTCATTTGGTCCAATTTCTAAATGCTTTGCATTAAGCGACATTACATCGCTTGAAATTGAAATCGGTTGCAAGTTCATTCAGATTCCATAGGCGCAGGAGTGGCTGTGTGGTAAGTAGCTTGCTAACCAACCACATGGTTCCGGGTTCAGTCCCACTGCGTGGCATCTTGGGCAAGTGTCTTCTGCTATAGCCCCGGGCCGACCAATGCCTTGTGAGTGGATTTGGTAGACGGAAACTGAAAGAAGCCTGTCGTATATATGTATATATATATAAGTGTGTGTGTATATGTTTGTGTGTGTGTGTTTGTCCCCCTAGCATTGCTTGACAACCGATGCTGGTGTGTTTACGTCCCCGTCACTTGGCGGTTCGATAGAATAAGTACTGGGCTTACAAAGAATAAATCCCGGGGTCGATTTGCTCGACTAAAGGTGGTGCTCCAGCATGGCCGCTGTCAAGTGACTGAAACAAGTAAAAGAGTAAAAGAGTATATACACTTTGCATCTTCCTTTCTGTTTATGCGAATGAAGAAATATTACTGAAGTAACGATTTTTAAAATTTTCGTTAATAAGCTTCATATATACATAAATACACATATGGTATATGAAAATAATTTAATATATATATATTTGTGTTTTTAATATATTTATGGTTTTTAATATATATTTATGTTCGATATATGATAATATGGGAATGTTAAAGTTGTTTTGACCAATTAGAGCATTTATTCATTATACCTTTCAATTTATTTTTACATACCTACCTACCTAACTAACCTACCTGCATACATACATACATCCATCATACATACATACATGCATACACACATGCCACCCAAATTACTTACTCTTGTAATGTAACAAGCAGAACCATTACATAGTGCATAAATATATATGTACAGAGGAAAGTAACTTAAGCAACGTCATTTTAATTAGACCACTGCTTCCAATTCTATCTATCTATCTATCTATCTATCTATCTATCTATCTATCTATCTATCTATCTATCTATCTATCTATATCAGTTAGTCTGTCTGTCTCCATGTCTATCCGTCTGTCTGTCGTCTGTCCATGTATTATATTCTATCTGTCTGTCTTCTATCATTAGTCTCTCTTTCCCTGTTCGTTTCCTACCATTATATATACATATATATAGACACACACACGCACACACACACACGCGCACACACACATGCGTACATGAATACATACTTGCACTCTTACACATATGTGAACAGAATGCGAATAAAAGCATCCATTTAGAGAGAAATTGTAAGAATACTGATTTCAATAGGAAGCGGATGATCAGTGAGTGATGTAAACTTCATAGAAATAAAAATATAACATTATGAAATAGGTTTAGCTGAGAACAGTGTCAGAAAAATAAAACTTCAAGATGTCTACAACAAGCTGATCTTTACAAACTGACGCCACTAGGATATGTACTCCAAACAAACTTGAATATCATATACCCATCTAATTAATACCTTATTCTCTTTAACTCTGTCAGAGGTATTGGCTTCTCTCTAATGTATTCAGTATCATTCCATTCTCCAACACTGCACAACGAGAAGTCTTCGACTTTATTCATCCAAGGGATTTTTAAGCTAATATTCTACATACTGTGATTTATAGTTTCATCTACTATAAGTTCCGGAGTTGAAGACGAGTGACTTCAGATAGATCAAGTCTCTAAATTCTAATGGTGTAAACAATACATACATACATTCAAACACACACAGATACCCCCCACACACACACACAAACACATACCCACACATTGTAAATGAATCTTCATCTATTTCGACAGTTGGAGATCCAGTTGTTCAATCAGTAAAATTATCTGCTCATTGCACTCACAATCTTGAGATCGTGATTTCGATTCTCAGATCGGCTGCGTGTTGTGTTCTTGAGCGAAACACTTCATTACAGGTTACTCTACTCCGCTGTAAATGGGTAACCCTGCGACAGGCTATCCCTTCGATCAGTGGAATATTGGCCGGCTCGTCTAGCCAGCGGAGTGGCATCATCCAGAAGCTAAAACGATACAAAAGTGCATTGTGACCAGTGATGTAAAACAACATCCAATAATCTAGTCCATCCACACGATATATATATATATATATATACATATACATATACATTTACATATACACACGCACGCACACACATGTATATATATACTAGACTACTCTTGACCCGTTGGGTCACCGGTGAAGTCCAAGTTTACCAACAACGGAGTTTTGTTTCGTGGAATTTTTTTCTTTTCCATGTTATTTCGCATGCTTTCAACGAATGTGACATCAAAATCACACGTAAACGGCTCCTTTCACCAGAAAAGTAAAGGTTTGGCTGCTATTTCTTGCACGTCCTGTTACCACGTAACAAGTATTTCGGGTCCTTTATCGCAAATAAATGTTACATGGAGGTAGGGTGTACTAGAAATAGCAGCCAAATCTTTGGAAGTGAGATACGTTGAATGGACTCGAAAGAAACCTAAGGAAAAAAAACAACTATTTCACACTGACGTTACGAATATTTACCGTATTTTTAAAGTAATTTTCCCTTAAAAATATTTTGCCCATCATAATGCGTCCAATGGAAAAGTTAGAGTTTCTTCCCTTTCAGGGTTAAGTTATTTTCTGAGTATTTTCCCATTATGCACTGTTTTGGGAATTTATACCTCCAAACTCCGAATATCTCAATAACAACTGGTCCGAATTACACGAAGCTTGTTTTATTCCGTTCGTATTCACATTTCAGGGGACTTTACTGTCAAAGTATTTTTTCATTATGCATCCTTTTGGCTGTCTAGCATTGCAAGCAAGCAAGCAGCATTGAACTTTGCTTTTTATGTATATATATATATATATATGGTGCTATTAAGTTAGACATGGCCTGGGCCAATACTGGCCAAAACCTTTCTAAGTTATTCTAAGTTATATATATATATATATGTTTATATAATTTTAATCCAAACGGGAAAACAAAAAAACAACAACAATGGAACAATTACAGTATTATTATTAATAGGCGCTCAGGAAATGGAAGCAGGGGAGGTATGACGTTTCGAGCGGAGCTCTCCGTCGGAAACATAAAGAAGGAAGAGAGAGGAAAGAAAGATCCCAAAGCGGGCAACAGGGATAGAGAGAAAAAAAACGACTGTGTGTTTACGAGTTACACATGGTGAAAGGCGGAAGTTTACGATAACAAGAGCAAAGTAGGTTTTTAAAGGCAAGAGTGGAGACAAGGTTGGTAACGCAACAGATGTGTGTGTATGTGTGTGAGTGTGTGCGTGTGCGTGTGTGTATGTGTGTGTGTGAGGCGAGATAAAAAAAACAAAAGATATATGTATGGTTAGTGTGTGCGTCTGTGTGTAGGCGTGTGTGAGGTAGGCGAGACAGTGGTCAGCATAGCAGACAAAGGTCAGTAGTAAGAAAAGAAAGGAAGGAGGAAGGGAGGGAGGGGAAGGGTGGGGGAGTATGTAGCGTGCCAGCGTGTGTTGAGTAGTAGTGTGTGTGTGTGTCCAGTGTCGTGGTAGTATTAATGGCGAGTAGATTGAATGTGTGTAAGAGTAATGTATATATTTAAGCAATGTGTTTATATGTGTGCGCGTGTGGTAACGAAAAAGGGGGGGTTAAGGAAAAAGGACTCCAGCTGAGGAAGATGGAAGAGTGGTCCCGCGGAGACGGGCGTGGGAAAACCCAACGACAAGCGACGGTCCCAGGAAGGGCGGGAGGTCTCGTCGGGTCCAAGAGCGAGGTGCATGCGGCGCGTATGCGTGCGCGAACCGGCGCAAGCGCGTGTGTGCGCGCGCCTGCGAGTATGCGCGTAAGTATGTATGTGTGTGGATGTGTGAGTGTGTCTGTGTGTATGTCTGGGTCAGTGTGTGTCCGATGAATGTATGTGAGCATGTGTGTATATATGTGTGTGCATAGATGTATGTCCGTGTGTGTGTGTGTGTGTGTATGGTATGAGTGTGATGTATGTACGTGTGGGTGTGGGGAAGTGTGTGTATGTGCATGTGTGTGCGCGTACATACAGGTGTGTGAGTGAGTGTGTGTGTGTATGTATGTTGTGAGTGTGTTATGTATGTGTGTGTAGGATGCATGTATGTGTATGGGTGTATGTATGCGTGTGTGTATGTATGTATGTGTACGTGCGTGTGTGTGTGTGTATGCGTGTAGGTGTGCGCGTGTGCATGCATGCATGCATGTGCGTATGTGTGTGTGTGTGCATGTGTGTGGGTATATATGTATGTGCGTATATGTGTGTGTATGTGCGTACATGTGTGTGTGTGTATGCATGTGTGTGTATGTAGGTGTGTAGGCGTGTGTGTATGTAGGTGTGTAGGCGTGTGTGTATAGGTGTATGTATGTAAGTATGTATGGGTGTGTCCGTGTATGTGTGTGTATGTATGTGTGTGTATGTAGGTGTGTGGGCGTGGTTGTATATGTGTGTATGTAGGTGTGTGGGCGTGTGTATATAGGTGTATGTATGTATGTCTGGGTGTGTCCGTGCATGGTGTGTGTGTGTGTGTATGCATGTGTATGTAGGTGTGTGTGTACGTGTGTAATGTATGTGTGTATGCGTGTGCATGCGTGCGTGTGTGTATGTAGGTGCGTGTGTATGTGTGTGGGAGTGTAGGTGTGTGTGCGTGTGCGGTTTATGTTGGTTGTGTGCGTATGTGAGTGTGAGTGTATGGGTGTTTGTCATGCATGTGTGTGCGCGTGCAGGTGAGGTGGTGTAAGTATGTGTGTGTGTATGTTTGTGTGAGTGTGTATGTGTGTATGTCTGTGTGTATGTATGTGCGTATAGGAGTATGTAGGTATATGTGTGTGTACGTGTATGGGTGTATGTATCGTATGTGTGTGTGTGTGCATGTGTATAAGTATATGTGTGTGTGCGTATGTGTGTGTATGTGTATGGTGTGTGTTTATGTATGTGTGTATGTATGTGTGTAGGCGTGTGTGTGTAGATGTATGTATGTAGGGTGGTGTCTGTGTGTGTTGGTGTGTGTGTGTAGGTAGATGTGTGTGTCTGAGTGAGGGTATGGCTGTGTAGTGTGTGTGTATGAATGTAAGTGTGTGTGTATACAAGTGTAATGTATGTATGTAGGTGTGTGTGTGTGTATGTGTACGTGTGCGTGTGTATGTGTGTGTGTGTATGCGTGTGAGTGTGAGTGTATGGGTGTATGTCTGTGTGTGTGTATGTCTGAAGTAGGTATGTGTGTGTATGTATGTATGTGCGTGTGTGGCGGGTATGTGTGTGTGTGTGTATGTGTGGTGTGAGTAGGTGTGCCTGTATGTATGTGGGTGGATGCATGCGAGGTGCGGGTATGTATGCATACATACGCACGCGCACATCCGAGCAAGCCCACACACACGAAGCGCGCTCACGCACACAACGCACAAGCAGTACAACGCAAGCCCAAGGGCGACCAAGCCCCCAGCGCGCGCCAAGGCGCGCGAGCGCAAAGGCCCTCGAACGCCCCGCTACGCGGGAACCGAGGATCCATCAGCAAAAACCGGAAAGCAGAAAAGAGGGGGGCTGCCTGGATGCAAAAAGGTGTATGTGTGTGCATTCAGTGTAAGGGTGTGCATGTGTGGGTATGTATGTATGTATGTGCCTACATGTATGTGTGCATGTGTGTGTGTGTGAAGTATGTACGTGCGGTGTGTGTGTGTGAGTGTGTGTGTATGTATGTGCGTATGTATGTGTGTGTGTATGTGTGTATATATGTCTGTGTGTGTGTGTGTAAGTAATGTATGTGTGTGTGTATGTATGTATGTGTGTGTGTATGTGCATTTGGTTTGTATGTTAGTGTGTGCATGTATTGTCTGTAAGTGTGTGTGATTAAATGTGTGATGTATGTACGTAGATGGGTCTACGTATGTGTGTGTTTGAACAGGCTGTGGGGAGGTAGGTGGGTGGGTGTGTGTGGGTGGTGTATCCGGGGAAAAAAAAACGGATCTCAAGAGGAGGGGGCTGTGTTAAGTCCGTGTGGGGTGGTAGTTTGTAGGGTGAAGATGTAGCGTTGCTCCAAGTGGAGCCTGGAAAGTGGGCGACCATTGTGGGGGGCGAGACCAAACACTGAGATGTCATCTAGGGAATGGCCGGCCGAGCGGAGGAAGTGGCGTGCGACGGGAGAAAAAGAGTGTAGGCGAACGTCCCTCAAGTGTTCAGTGAAACGGTCGGACAACCGGCGTCCCGTCTGTCCTACATACAGCATCCCGCATAGGTTGCATTAATGCAGTAAATAAGGCTAGAGGAGGTGCACGTAAAAGAGTGCCTAATGCGTACAGTATGCAGGTTGGAGCCGGTGACAGCGGTGGTGTTGGTGATGAAGGGGCAAGTGTTGCAGCGGGATCTAGAGCAAGGGAATGATCCGTGTGGGGCTGAGGGGGAAGGAGAGAGGGTGCTGGACCAGGAGGTCACGCAGATTGCGGGCTCGTTTGAAAGAGGACAGGGGGGTTAGGGAAAATGGGGCGGGTGGTGGGATCAAGCTGGAGTCGACGGAAGGCACGTAGTATCTTGCGACGAAGGGGTAGGGTAGAGGGGTGGAAAAGGAGGGGAAGGGGGTGCGGTTGGGGGGTGGGCGGGGGGAAGGAGACAGGGCGGTAGTGCGGTCGATGCGACGGGCGCGGGTGAGGGCATCAGAGAGGAGTATGGGTGGGTAACCTCGGAGTCTGAACATGCGGGCAGGTATTGAGATTGGGTCTCGAAATCCTGGTCGCGGCTGCACACAACGTCGGAGGCGGAGGAACTGGGAGTAGGGGATGGCTCGTTTGGTGTAGAAGGGGGGTGGGAGGAAGAGAAGTTGAGATAGAGGTGGGAATCCGTAGGTTTAAAGAAGGCGGTGGTGGTGAGAGAGTTGGAGGGGTGATCGATGCGGAGAGAGATGTCAAGGAAGTTGACAGAGGTGTTGGAGATGGTGGAGGTGAATTGAAGAGAGGGGTGAAAGTTGGAAAGGAAAGGAAATGAATTGGCAGAGAAGTTCACGGGAAAGGGAGGTGGCACCTACGCAGTCGTCGATATAGCGACCGTATAGTTCGGGGGTCGGCCCAGAGAACTGGGAGAACACTTGGGCCTCAATGTAGCCAAGAAAGAGATTGGCGAAATTGGGGCCCATCCTAGTTCCCATCGCGACCCCGGACACCTGTTGGTACGTTTCCCCGGCGAACGTGAAGCAATTGAGGGTGAGGACGAGCTCAGCCAAACGGAGAAGGGTGGGGGTGCCGGGGGTGGGGTCGGGACGACGGTCGAGGAAGTGTTGGAGGGCTAGGAGACCGTCATTGTGGGGAATCACTGTGTACAGGGATTTTACATCTAAAGTGAAGAGGAGGTGTGAGGGGCTGGAAGGAAGGAAAAGGAATTGAAGAGACGGAGGGCGTGGTTGGTGTCGTGTATGTGGGATGGGAGGGCTGCGACTAAGGGGGACAGGATGCGGTCGAGGTATAGGGAGATGAGTTCAGTGGGGCAATTACAGGCAGAGACTATGGGACGGCCAGGATTAGAGGGTTTATGGATCTTGGGAAGGAAGTAGATGGTGGAGGTGCGGGGTGTGTGCGACGATGGTTGGTGGCGGTGAGGGGGAGAGCGGAGGAGGAGATGAGGTCGTGGATGGTGGAGGACACTTGCTGTTGGTAGGAGGAGGTGGGATCGGAGGGAGGAGGCGATAGAAGAGGGGATTTTGAAGCTGGTTGAGCGCTTCCTCCCTGTATAGGTCCGCGCGCCACACTCCTATATATATATATATATATATATAATTGGTTTAGGTACCAAAAGGAAAACTTTATATGTATGTATACAATTGTGTGCTTTGACGGCAGTATTAGAGCGTTTAGCACTTATTTCTAGCAATGTACGTGTTTCTAACACAGTCATAATAATACGGGTATATATATTATATATATATATATATATATAATATATATATAATATATATATACATACATGCATGCTTACATACATACATACATACATACATACATACATACATACATACATACATACATACATACATACATATAATTGAAAAGATTGGGGTCAACAAGAAGGCGTACGGTTGGACATTTATTTTCAATCACTACAACTGTTTCTACGAAACGCAGTTCTCCAGCTGTGCAGGTACTTGATTATGCAACTGTTTCCCTGCATTATGAGATCTAGTTATGTTTCCTCTCTGTCCGTCGTGGCCTGAAGTTAGTAGAAGCCACTGAGTTTATCAAGGAGTATTGTTGCTGAAGAATTGTTGGCACTCCTTGATAAACTCAGTGGCTACTACTAACTTCAGGCCACGACAAAGAGAGAGAGGGAGGAGCGAGAGAGAGCGAGAGAGAATGCTCTTAGAATCGCGAATTTGAACTTACGGTGACTATATTTACTTATAAAAGCTAGATCTCATAATGCAGGGAAACGGTTGCATAATCAAGTACTTGCATGCCTGGAGAACTACGTTGATTAGAAATAATTGTAGTTATTAAAAATAAATATCCAACGTACATCTGGTTGACTCCAATTTTTTCAGTTATCTATTCACATACGACAGAAGCCCAAACGCAAACCTGATAGCATAGGGGGAAATCCGAAGGTGGGCGAGCTTTATACTCTACTATACTGTGTTCTTAACAGAATGTACTATAACTATATATATATATATATATATATATATATATATATATATATATATATATATATATATATATATATATGTATATATATATATATGTATGTGTGTGTGTGTGTGTGTGAATGTGTGTATAGATAGAGATGCATGTGTGTTGTGTTTTTATGTGCATATATATATATATGTATATATATATACGTATATATATATATATATATATATATATATATATATATATCTATATATATATATATATATATATATACGTATATATTATATATATACATGTATATCTTTGGCGCTTCTGATAAGATGTGTTTGTAAATAGCGTTTGGCATGAGGATCTAGTGTTGGGGTGAAAAATACCAGAATAGCCTTACGTTTTAGCTAAAACTATCCCCAAATCTGTTGCAACCCTGAAGAGTAGCAATTGCAAAGGTTACAGAGAAAACCGCCGTACTAAACCACTCTGAGCGAACGTGGTGTTCTGAATATTGTAGGACTTATCCTGTAACGTGCCATTCTGATAAGCAAGTAATTTGCAAATGGATGTTAAACAAAGGTTTCTCGGCTTGTAGTTGAGTAAAAAAAAAAAACAACGTTTTGTATTGAGTTCAACTGGAAATTTCACATTAATTCTAGAATTCCAACTTTTAAGACGAGACACGTTGACAAAAATGTCAAACTAACAGAGTGCCAGATCTGAATGAGTGTAATGTGGACAGAGTCACGTTCATGAAGATTCAATAGCCTATCAATATATATTTTTCCGTTTTGCTTTGTAACTTTCAGTTGTAGTATTATGTAGAGATGGAAAAGAATAGACAGTAAATTATACAGCAACAATGGGCTATGATGGGTAAGAAAACGATTGGCGAACTTAGTGATGAAACTGCTTAGCCAAATCTGAATCTCCGAGATGGATGTAAGGGAAACTGGAGTGCCATTAATGAATTAATATACTTATAATAAATGCTAACCTGGGACACCATTGGACTTTTGGTTACTAAAAGAATAGTCGAAGTTATAACGAAAATGAGAGGGGGTATCTGTTTATATAATGTAGAGAAAATAGAAGAGAGCAAACAAGCTAAGGGAGTAAAAGTGTTAGCAAAAGAGTAAAAAAGAATATATTAAAATTCTGATTATATTCGGATAAAGTCATTTGACTGCATTTTATCTTTAGAAAGGAGAGGCTATGACAGTCATGCAAATGTAAGCAGAAAATGTAGATTATGGAAACGAAGATGTAGAAAAGATGTTCGAAGAAGTAATGAAAGTAATGGACGATAATGGATCGAAATATTTAGTAATGGTAGGAAATTTTAGTAGCAAATTGAGAAAATAAAATTTGGAAAAAAATAAAAAATAAAAACAAGACGTGTAAATTTGGCTATGGAGTGAAATTATAGAGAGCGATTGACAGTAGATATTGCTACTTAATAAACATTAGTTCTTGAAAATTCTGAGTTGAAGAAAGAGAAGAGTGATTACTTGATATGTCAGAGTTCAAGTAGCCAAATAAGAAATCAGATATTATGTTAAGTATTTAAAGAGGCATAATTTAGGAATGTGAAGTTATCGGTGTAGACATGAGAAGTGCAAGAATCAAACAGAAAATCTTTTGATTATAAAGAACAAAAAGATAAGAATAAACATACAAAAGCATCAAGAAGGTTAAGAAAATTTCCAGATAGACATATCCAATAAAAGTAGCTAACTAAATTTATATATATGTACGTATATAGTGGCATCAACTGCATTATGGTATGCTGCATCGTGAAATTGTAACCACAAATCAAAGTTCCTTATGTGAAACTTACTTTACCATTAATTTTAATTCATAAACTGAAGTGCATTACAACAGAATTTCCCCAATAATGCATTAATATAACAATACAGCTACTTTCATGCATGAAAATGTAAAATTTTAAAGAAACCCTGCAGCTCGCATATATAAGAACACTTGAAGAGAAAAATATTAGGGAATAACTAAACATACAGTAATCTTTTCTGCTCTAGGCACAAAGCCCGAAATTTTGGGGGAAGTGGGGGGGGGGCTTTCAATTAGATCGACCCCAGTACGCAACTGGTACTTAATTTATCGACCCCGAAAGGATGAAAGGCAAAGTCGACCTCGGACTAAACATTCAATAATATCGCATTTCAGTACGTACACACCACAAATAAACTTGACTGTTTTGTTGTTCGGTGATATGTAGTGAAGTAACGGGAGTTGCTGCAAGGACAATCGCTATAATCTGTTATGGAGTTCGTCGTCATGAGTATCTAGTACAGAGGTGACGAACTGATCGAAAATATTTTCACGTTTATGGCTCACCTTTTATTTTTACAATTAATCATTGTAAGAATTGAGCTCATTGTGAACTCTTCTTGCAAGGGTTCCACAACTATCGCGGTTAGAACCATTACTAGCAACAACCTGCAAACCTTCCTCTATAATTGTCATACCCTTAACTATATCATTTGCAACCACCTGAAGGAGAATGTGTAGAACTGCTCTATATTCGTGCCTAAAAGATTTTTTTCTTATTCTAATATCATAAGACAAACTTACTCTATGAGAGTGTGGCATCAAACTCAACAATAACATTTACGATTTCTTCGATCGCTATATTATTTGTAAATATTACAATAACTTCCCGAACTTGATGTAAACTTTCTGCTGATTGAAAAACTGTTAAGTCACTGATACACCCAATATCTTTTTTATTTTATTTTACCAAACACCAAATACAATGTCATAGATGAGGTTTTTTTCCCCCTCATTCTATGACTTAGCTATGCTCTCTACTTCATCCATAATGTTCACCTTTTACCAAAACCTCTAACTTTATTTTTATCTTCCCGTTATTCGCTTTCATAAACTGATTCAGATTTCTCACATTATGCTTCGACTTATCTATCTCATCTTGATCTATGATCTGAATGTGGTTCTTGTGCTTATACCTCACCGTCACACTACCAGGAAGACGAATTTAAATTGAATTTATATAGCGCAAATAGAATCAGAAGACTTTTCGAAGTTTTAAATCTGGTGCAGTGTTTATTTACAAGTCATAAAGTTCTAGTAGATAAGCTCTTTTGGAAAATTCCACCTTCATTTATATTTTAGACGGTGATAGCCTCCTTCAGCAATGATTTTCTTCAGGTCCTCAGAATAATTAGTAGTTGGATCTCGGTCAGCATTGACAGTTCCACTTGTCATTTTGGTGTTGTGGCAATTAATGTATTTCTTTTAAAACTTCCAAGCCATCTTTTACTACCAAGAAAGAGCCTTGCATCAGATGTTTGGCATCTTCCTCTTTCTGCAAATAGCCATTCTTTTAATCTTTTACTTGTTTCAGTCATTTGACTGCGGCCATGCTGGAGCACCATCTTTAGTCGATCCCAGGACTTACTACTACTACTACTACTACTACTACTACTACTACTACTACTACTGCTACTGCTGCTGCTGTTGCTACTGCTACTGCTGCTGGTACTTCTACTAAGTGCTACTCCCTCAATTGCTTCCACCTCATCTTAACCTTTCTTTACCTTCTCTACCAAAACACCCCAATCTTCCTCCAATTTCTCTATACAATAGCCATTCTTCAAATGGTCATTTTGTTCTTTCCAGCAATGGCTCTGATGAAAGTAGCATTAATTTTCGTGGTCTTTCAATTTACTCCAAGTGATCAATAGGGCAACTGAGTAAACCTATCTATGATATAATGACTACTGGAAACAGCTATAAGCCAATTTTGCTCTAATAAAGGAATTATATGTAATGATTATTATTTCAACATGTCGGCGATTTTCTTTCTCTGTCTTCTTTTCTTTGGACTTTTTCTATATTTCTGATGAAGAGCTCCGCTCGAAACGTGAAATCCTCTTTCTTTTCTTTCCTTTCCTGAGCTTCCAATAACACAGTACTTGTACCACGTCCTCGCGTTGTTGTTTTTTCTTGCTTGTTCTTATTTGGATTGACTGCATATATATATATATATTGACAAACAGGAGATAGACAGAATTTAGGATAATCCTTTATTAGCGCTTTTGTTCATTTTTTGAACTCGTCAAGACAAAATCAAAATCAAAATGGTAAAAACAGAACATTTCGTTGTTCATTTATATGAATCACGTTTTTTTTTGCTTTGTTTAGAAAAGGAGAATATTGTTTTTGTTGTTTTGGAAAAAGTGTGAGAGAGAGAGAGAGAGAGAGAGAGAGAGAGAGAAAGAAAAGCAAAGAGTGGGGAAATAGATTGAGCGAGAGGTTTCAGGACAATCAAGAAAGAGGAGAAAAAAAATAATGGTTGGGGAAAGCATAGATAGATGTATATATATATATATATATATGGAGAGAGAGAGAGAGAGAGAGAGAGAGAGAGAGAGAGGTCTCTTCTCAATTTGATGAGGTCAATTCATTGAAATTTCCTTACAAACCACAATTTCTCACAAGGGCTGGTGGCCTTTCAAAGATGTCAACTTTTGCAGCATCAAGTAGATGGAGGACCTAAGAAAAGTGGGGAAGATAAGGTCATCACTGAAAAATAAAAAAAGAGTTCAAAGTTCAAAGTTCTATGAAAATGTATATTCCTTTACACTGTATAACCAAGTCTCATATTCTGTATGATTCTATGTTCTGCATGAACAAACATTAAATATCAGTACAGTTTTCATAAATTAGGGAAAATAAAGTCAGAATATAAAAAAAGACATTTTGGTACTGTTTATAATTCAATCTGTTCTCTATGTAAATTTAATCAAACCTCATAAATTAGTTTTGTACATGCATATGTATCTCTATATCTATATCTATCTATCTATCTATCTATCTATCTATCTATCTATCTATCTATCTATCTATCTATCATCTATCTATCTATCTATCTATATATCTATCTATCTATCTATCTATCTATCTATCTATCTCTCTCTCTCTCTCTCTCTCTCTCTCTCTCTCTCTCTCTATATATATATATATATATATATATATATATATATATATATATATATATATATGTGTGTGTGTGTATATGAATATTCTCTTAAGTTTTTTCGGCGTGAAAATATCAAATGCATCACACCAAGAAACTGTCCTTGAAAGACCTGTCTAATACTAATATACGTTGGGGTCGAGATAATACATTCCAAACTCTAGATTATATATTTCTGAGCTGTCAAAATCATGTCACAGCATTTATATTTTCGTTTAATTCCGTCCCATTACGTTGTCAAATAATTGTTTACGCTTAACTTTATCTGAGTATTCTATCGAAATTTCGTTAAGCTTCGATAATGATTATTGTGCTTTTTTTCTTTGTTTTAATTTGCTGAATAAGCAGTATGGTATACTGACCTAACAATCTCAGATACCCATCGATATTAATTCACTCTGTCACCGTTCAATTATATAAAACATCTAAAAGAACACATGTAATAACTGTCTGGAAATTAATACTTATGATTGTATACATTCATCCAGACACATTGACATTCAGACAAGGTCACACACACACACGCACACACACACACTCGCGCACAAACACACTCACACACACTCACACACACATATATACACACACAATTACTCAGATATTGCTTCTATTGATATTGATAAGAGATCGTTATAATCATACTTCGGAGCTAGTTTTTATCTGATATATCTTACTACATTTCTTATGCCAAGTGACTGAACCTAGTTTGCAAAACACACACACACACACTTACACGCATACACACACACACACACACACACACACACACTCTCTCTCTCTCTCTCTCTCTCACACACACACACACACACACACACACACACATATTACAGAAAAAACAATATTTTGACTAGACAAAATATTGTCTGCGCCAGAAGTAAATAAGTATACACACAGACGAAAACACTGACAAATGGCAGACATTACAACACAAATCTCTACATCAGCTGTCTACAAATTCCAGATGATTTCGACACCTAGAGGTTTTCTTTCTATCATGTTGTTTCAGTAGCGCTAAAACGGCTCTAGCTAAACTAACCAGAAGATAGAATAACAAAAGAAATTATTGGACAAAATACTGCATATAGATTATGACTGTCACGACATTGATGTACAACATATAGCGCAAATGCCAAATATATCAGCGCGCATGTGTGTGCGTGAGTTTTAACGGCAAATGTTCTCGAGACATATTTAACAGTTAAAGTTTTGTTTCGTTGTTTTGTGATTCCAAACTTTAATTTATGCGTCAATTCTTCTAATTTAAAAAAGAAAAATCGAGCATTGACTGCAAGTTAATATATATTATCTCTATAATTAGATTTTCAAGTTTGTAAATATGTAGAGAACCTCATATTTGCTGCCAACATAAATGGAAAAATGAAAAATAAAAAATGGAACGCATAAATAATATTTTCATATCTTGAGAAATATATAGAATTCAACATTAATTTGATTTAGTTAAAACTAATATTATTTAAGGCTTTCTTGAACGCTTATTTTAGAAATAACAGATATTTCAGAAATTTAATTAGAGAATATTTCTTATGTGCGCATAAAGCCATAAAGGTGTATTAGAAATGGGTAGATATAACTAAATCTTCGTCCCTTCTGCAACAGGCTTAATCCTCATCCTGCACCTGGTTTAACAGACCCACCAGGTCCTTGGGAAGTTTTAGCAGGGTTTTGAGGTAACTCCATATTTATCGACGTACTGCTTCCCATTACAGTAGGCGAGCTGAAAGAGTTGTTATGGCCCGAACAGTTACTTTGCAGTATTTCTACCCGGTCTCTGTGTTTTGACATAAAATCCCGCTCAGATTAATTTTGCCTTTACTCTTTGCCGATACCGTAAAGTACAATTATTTCCCCCGGAATCAGCCATTATGCGTTAGGAAGTGTTGTGGAGGACCATTTACTGCGTCCTTTTTATTTCCAGAACTGGAAAGTATTAGAAACGGCATCATATTGAAAAACTTGTACGCAGTTGGAACTCTCCAGGGACGGATTGATGTTCAGTAGAACATGGAACGGAAATAAAGAAGGCTCCTTATTACAGCAACCCACGAGTGACTTATGGTTTTCTTTTAATTTTTCTTTAGGTTTCCATGCTATAATAAAAATTCATAAAAAGCTTATCAGAACTTGGAATATACACAATCGAAGCTAAATTCAGTAAATATGTCCGAAGCTTTACTGTTATTTCAATTTTACAGTCGTTTGGAATGAGATAAAAAAAACTGATTGCTTACTTTAACACAAGTCCATATACCATAAGAAGAAAAATTAAACTTAAAATATTGCTGCTGTTGTTAGAATTAAAAAATTTTCCTTTATATTTTTTTTATTTTTACATAAAAGTTTACACATTAAAATTTTGATATTACATATTTATACATTTAAAAAGTCATAAAATAGCAATATAAGCAAAATTGACAATGAAATATAACCTTAATTTTATTTTTATTTTTAAAGAACAAACTAAAGAGTCATTTCTACATTTTGCACACTCAATTTGTTTATTAGCTTTCTTTTTCTAAAAATATTCCTCTAAATCTCAATAGAAAATACTTTGTTTTCTGATAAGAGAAACTTTAAAGAAATGAATTCTTTCGTTTCTTAAAATATCTTTTTTTACTACTTTTTACTCTTTTGAATTACATATACATGAGTCTAATCTTATAATACAATATCTGTGATTTAAAATTGTTGCATAATGAGTTTTGTTAAGAAAATGAAATAAAAAAATATATAATACCAAAATTAAGACAGAGATGTTTCAGTTTAATACAAAGAAATTTTAAAATAAAAACATTAACTTAAAGTGGTTTGCAAAAATTTCAGAAATATATTTAGCAAATTCTAACTAAGTTGTTTTCCAAGTTCAGGACATAAGAATATTCTAGCACTCTGTACCCGCATTTTTCTTTCTGTTACTGCTTGTTCTGTTACTTTTCCAGATTCAATATTTAAGAATATTCTAGGATTCTGCGTCCGCATTTTTCATTTTAGTCCTTTTTTCCCCCAGGCATCGACTCTATTATTATAATTAATTATATTTACTTCTATAATTGACAGAAATGATACTATTCTAAATATTTTAAAATAAGGAATTTGCTCGCATCTAAATTTTGCTTACACCTAAAAATAATAATGGATTAATAGCAGCATATCTGTAATAAATAAATATACTTTTAAGCAATGTTTATTCTAAAATAATGATATATTCTAATTAAATATATTTCTAAAACCAGTTCCTGACTAATCTTCCACAATATGATGAATCTCTACAAGAAACAATCATTCTGTGATTGAATGGTATTTACATTATAATATACATGCATTATAATATACATGCTTCAAAATGACACACATACACACACATACACACAAAAAGACAAAGACAGGTAAGGGAACATGAAATAGGGTGTATTAGTTTGACTCATACCTGTATTTGTATGAATGTGTGTACATATGTGTGCGTGTGCGCGTGTGTATGTGTGTGGTGTGTGTGTGTGTATATTTATATATGTGGTGTGATCACGTGTTTGACAAAATGATCGAATGTTACACATCGCTGGTCACAATGCGCTTTGCACCGATTTAGCTTTCGAATGAGTTTTGAAGAACGTATAAACGAAATAATCAAAAAAAAAAAGAAAAGTCAAAACGTTATTTTGCTATGATACATACTACATCATTGTACCCTCAGATGCAATTGAAAAGACCCTTTAAGAGGGCATTATTTATCAGCTAAGACACTGAATTTCAACAAAAGAATAGGTTTACTACATGATTTTACAACATCTGATTTCATTCAGGATGTGCCTGCTGTGACTAAGATCAAATTAAAGAACTTTACTACCTATTCCAACGTTTGCCTACCCAAATATCAAAACAAGTATAACATCACCACACACTTCTCCCTCCCCTTTATCATTATCATTCCTTTCCCTTTCCATCGACTTTAATTCTTCCCTACCAGATGCACACAAAACTGCTCACATATCTCAGTTAACTCTTTGATTGGTGAAAAATGATAAGCGTCCTTCGGTTATACATTCGCTGCTTCTAACGTTAATGCCATATCTCCTGATGAAATAGACACATGAACTATGATCCACCTGATGTCCATGGATACTGCAGAACGTATTGTAATCAACCAAAGAATACGGACTGTATTCGTAGGAAACATGTGATTTGTAGAAACGCGTGTAGCGATGCATTAAAATATTTATAAATTCCACCATGGATTATTACTATTATCACTATATTTATCCTATCAGCACAGTTCGGCACAACTCCATAAAACCGATATTGCAAGTTAGTATCATTAGGCTGTAGCCGACACAATAAAACAGGAGCTTTTATATGCCTACTCAAAAACGTTTGTCGTAAACGAACTTAAAGGATATATATATATAGTTAATCCAAACATGAAAACACAAAGAGAAAACATAACAACGCGAGGACGTGGAACAAGTATAGTGTTATTGGACGCTCAGGAAAGAGAAGAAAGAAGGGGGATTTAACGTTTCGAGCGGAGCTCTTCGTCAGAAACATAGAAAAAGAAAGGTCCAGGGAAGGGAAGACGGAGGAAAAAAATCGCCAACGATACACACGCAGTCACATTTTTATACATCTTATATGGAGAGAGCGAAAAAGAAAAGAAAAAGGAAGATATTAACCAAATGTGTAACGAGATAGTAAGAAGAAGCGGAAAAATAGATGGGTCGATAAGATTGACCTATTATATTCGATTTCCTGCAATTATCGGGGGTGGGGAATGCGATATGAGTGAAATATATAATTCCCTAATAGATGAACAACATGGTTATCATACCTCATCATCATCATAATTCTCATCGTCATCATCATCGTCGTCGTCATGTTACCTTAAAATATTTGAGTGGTTCTGCTACAAGAAAAGATGATTAAAAGTTTCTTCAGACCCTCCTACAAATTGCAAATGATTCATCTCTTATTATAAAAGGCAGATTTTATCTGCCTCCCTTTGGGAGTTATACAAATCTACAATATAGGATTTCTTCAATTACAATTTACCTAGCAGTTTTAAGAGTACAATGCATCGCGTCATGCCAGGTCCAGTTTTTAAAATTTAAACTCCAATTAAGCAAAATTTACAGAAAACTCACATTCTGGTGTGTGTGTCAAATGCTTTTCTTAGTCTGGTTTACACCACACGCAAACGCACACACACACAAAGGGAGCGAATTGTTTCACTGACGCTATCACCCTTCTCCTCCTTTGTCTTTGCAAGTTGGCAGCTATTAAAGTGAAAACAGTGAATCCGACAGCGATAAAGAAAACGAATTGGTAACTGAATGGAGTGAAAATTTAAAAACTGTTTCTTTCGGTGAGTTTTCTGAAGAAACTGGACCAAGCCACAGACTTTCCCAGAAGAGTAAAGCCTTAGACTATTTCTATTTACTTTTTCGAATGAGCCTATTTGAAATCATTACGGCAGAGACGAACTGTTACGCTAAACGTAAACAAACCGAAAGAAAGGATAGTTTGTTATTTCCCACAATCTTAAATGAAATTAAGGCCTATTTTGCCATAAATATTATTATGGGTATCAGAAAGTTACCCAGAATAACAAATTCTATTGTAAAATTTTGTGGTATACCCAATTGAATATTAGCTAATAACCCATTTTCTATAGCGATGTTTGAACAAAATTTTAATAATTTTACAGAAAGTTACCCAGAATAACAAACGAGCCCTTCTGGGTATTAGCGCGCGTCTACGATGAGTCTACGATTTAAAAAAAAATTACCATCATATTTTTACATTTTAATGCATTTTTTTCGCTTTTATATAAGGGAAGTAACTCTCTAAAAATATCTATGATGTGTCAACGATTTAAAGAAAAATTTACCTTAATTTTTTTTCAATTTTTAATGCATTTTTTTGCTACTTTTTGGCTATAACTCTCTAAAAATGCTTATATAGTTATTTCCCTTACCAACCGAGCAACGCCGGGCGATACTGCTAGTCTTATTCTGGTTGCATGATTGCAGCTCTTCTAATGCATAGTCAACGTCACCATGCCCAATCCGATGATATCGAATAACAAAAAGCGTTAGAAATGTTTAGGATTAATTCCATGTTACAAGTCCTTTCCCTCTTAGCATCATATAGTACCACATTGTGCAGCTGGTTCGCAAACAGGTGGTAGAACACAGCCTCAGCCATTATAACGATATTTTAGTCATACATATGTACCACATTGTAATGGTTCACTTCATAGACAAAGTTTTTATTGCAGTGATTATTTCCTTCAATAGATACAGCTTAGTATGCATAAAGTGATTGATAAAATATAGTTATGCCAAACTACAACTTTTAATACATTTAAGGTAATGTGCTGTCTTGCGAACTTAGCATAGAAAGAAACTATATTGAAGACAATGACAAAAGACCTACATCAATAGTTGACTGATTAACACATATCTTAGGGATACAACGGGCTTTGTAACCATTGAACTGTTAAACACTTTTTTGTTCACACAACTACTACACATAGTGTGTTTTCTTCCTTGAGTATATAACATTTGATCTATATCTTGAGCTATGTATTTTAATTTCTTATTTCTTTCCAAAATAACAGTTCCTTTGTTCAAGGTAATCATTCATAAGTTAATTACAGTTTAAGAACCAGCTTATTACATGAAGTTATTTCTTTTTCCAGTAGAGTTACAAGGATATTTTACAAGGTCAAATATTTGAAATGCATATGTTAAGTGTTTCATTGAACATGGATGGAATCTGTATTGATTCCACATTGATTTGAAATCGGAAATTTAAAGTAATGTAATTAAATACGAAGCATATTACAGATACTCTACTAACTCCTAACAACAACGTTTCTATTCATTCTCAATACCTTCTGGCAGATTCAAAAGCTATGTTTCGTCATTGAAGAAAATCGTCTTCCTTGAGACGATGTATCTTCGTAAGACATGCAATTCACTGGGATAATGGGACTTTAAGACACTGCAAGATTTTGACCTTATTTTGTATCTGCTCAGTCGAAGCTACCCTTCCAGACAGATGTATCTAAAAAGAGCACAGGCTGTTGCTTACAGAAATCATCAAAGAAATTATTTAATGGTGCATGCTGATATCTGCTGATGTCTAGATAACAATTCATGCAGTGCATACGGGACAACGAGAATCTAAATAAATTATTATGCGTCTGCCAGACATCAGAATCTATTAGTAACTAATTTGTTTGCTGATTTCTATAAACAAGAGCCTGTGCTCACTGAACTTTGACTGAGAAAACACACAGTAAGGATTTTAAAAAGTGCGCTGTCTCAAAGTTCTCTTACGCTGGTGAATTGCGTTTGTTTTGAACACATTTTCGTAATGGTGATGTTCTAGAATGACGAAAGAGAATAGCGACCTGATCTTCCCGTTAGAGCCTACCAGAACCTATTGTGAATGACTTGATATGTTATTGTGTGGATTCATTGTTCTGTGTATACCTGATGAATTATCACATACTCTTCTATTACACATAAATTACGACTCGCTCGTATATACTGTGTTTATTTGATTAATTAACATGACGAATTTGGTATTAAACTGTGTGAGACTTGGTTGCTCTTTCCATTTGTTCATGAGGCCACTTGTTGTCTCCAGAATATATGTGGTGTTTTCCTTGTCCGTACTTCTATATATGTCTAAATATGCATATTATTGCATTAAGTCATACCATATTTACTCTTTCTAGTAGGCAATGCTTATATGCATTTTTACCTACTTTTATTTGAAGAACGGTTAATTACCAAAGTAGAAATTCTGTAATGTTTTGACCGTAGGATTTCTGTTAGGCTAAGAGAATAACTCGGAATAAAAGACTGTCGATATGAACAACTAAGAATAAGATAGTAACTAATATTACGAGAGAAACCATGGTTGTGTTGCGGCGATGCGGAAGATGATTATGCTAAGTTGAGAAAGAGAAAGAGAGTGGAAAGGGAGAGGCAGTAAAAGTTAGAGAGAGAGGTGGTAATATTGGTTGTTGTAGTTGTTACCATCACCACAACTATTATGATTATCAGCTTCATATTTATATATATATATATATATATATATATATATATATATATATATATATATATATATATATATGTTTATTGTTATTCGTAAAAATACCTCATTGCTATTGAGTTTTTCATATGCTAGATTATGATACAACTTTAATTATGAGAATTTACTTTACTTAAGAACTTCGAAGCGCTTTTAGCATTAAGTAGAAATTTGTTAAAATGCTATAGAACTGAATTCTTGTTGACTTAATTTTATTTCTATTCTACATTCTACGATGTTCTGTCAAAAGGCATAAACCTTGGAAACTTAGCTGGTATTCAAACATTAAAAACTATGAACTGTATTGTGTTAATATAGTACCGATATCCCCAGAATTTATATCGATGCATCTTGTATATGAATAAGCCATGACCACCATCATATTGTTGTTGTTAGTCATAGTGATGACGGAAGATGAGATAATGAATTGAAATATGAATTTTAAAATGTGGATGAATTAACGAACATGCCTAAATGCATATAATTGCTGTAATAAATGTTGATGTTTGTTTATTGCTGGTAGTCGTATTGCCAATGGGGGTGGTTATGTTTGTTTCCTGATTGTAACTGCAGTGTTGTTCACTGTTGAAGATTGTTTGTTGAAGGCAATTATGGTTGTAATTGAAGCGGCACCAATTTGTTTTCTCTTTCTGGTGGATTTTTAAAACCACTTATAATAATTTTATAGTGAAAATGAATAAGTCATGTTTCCCGTGAAATGTCTAAAGATCCGACTAATTATTAAAATAGTTTCATAGTGGCGTGAGAATATATATTTATGATTCGAAGTAAAGGAAATTATGACTTACACGCTATCCTAAATGGTATTATTGCTCATGATATGAAGACATTCAAAGACGAAACAGATGTATTTTGAGCTCATGAAGACCATCAAATCTCAATTTGACTTTGTTGTTTTGGTCATTAAAACATAGTTCTCTGAGCCTCTCCAAATTTGCTGTGTCCAACGCGGTTAGCGTTCGTTTTTAATAATTCCAAAGCGGTTGCAGGGAGAGATATCCAGTGAGCCTTAGATTTGAAGTGCAATGTCTTGGTGTAGTCACTAGAACAGGACTTGTGAAGAGATGCAATATGCTTGACGAGAAAAGGAGACTCGAGTGGAACGAATGTACCAAGGTGGAGATTACGCAAGACTAGGTGTGCTCTGAGGAGGAAGAGGTCACAATAGGGATGGCAGAAGACAATCAAAGAGGAGACAACCTATTTGTGTGTCAGAGGTGTTATTAAAAGTAACGATCGAGATAAGATGTGCTTGGTCGCTGATTTGTAGCACTGAGTACGAGATGACATCCTCGGAAACTCCACCATACCAGGAACTGTGACTAACAGTACTCACAAAACATGGCATACTGTTCTAATTAATACCACCACTGCCATCTGCCGCATTCACTTCTTCACATTTGCAGCTTTCCAAAGCCAAAAGGACCTTTAAAACTGTTTTTCTGTCACAGCTATAACAACTTGGGCTTTGCACTATACCGTCACTATACCATCACTTTTCCCTCAGTTTTATACCCATTGTCTCCATTCTCCCATCTGGGCCAGGTTTCCGAATGGCTTTGTGATTTTTGGTAGTCATTAAGATTTGTAAGTTAATCCACATCCCTTTTCTAATCAAAATTTGCCTATCATCACTGATTCGGTAGCCACCCGTCCATACTGTGTCTCAAAGCTGACAAGCCAGGTATCAACATTATTGTTGGTACCTCTGACCATAACTTTTATTTCTCTGTCCTAAATACTGGGACAGGATTGTTTAGACAGCGATGTGTCGGATTATTTCACCCAGGATTTGTATAAAACTTTCCGGCTATAAAACAACCCAAACAGGCCAGTATGTCTTATCATGCTCGACCGAGAGAATTTCTCCCTTATCTTCTTGAGAAGCCCTTCCAGTTATTATTTTATCGACAACTGGTAAAATCCGTTATTTTAAACACTGATACATGAATTGCATTGGAGTTGTGTGAGTGATGAGGTCACAATTATGCAATGAAAGTTTTGATAACTCATGCAATAAAGACAAATACATTTGTCTTTCATATGCTTCATATGCTTCAAAAAAAAAGACAGTTACAGATCACAGGGTTTTTTCTCGTGGCATTCTTATTCAAGAAAAGTCACTCCCTGACGCTAGGACTTCCAGTAGAATACCAAACAGGCAAAAATAGACCCATATGTAATGATGATGTTTTGGTAGGTAAACTGTGTCTGTGTGTGTGCATGTGTGTGTGTATGTGTGTTAGCGATTGTTCGCCATATTTTTAGAATGCTTTAAAATTATTATGATATGCTAAAATCTCTTCCTTCTCTTTGCTTGTGATGATCATCTGTACATTCTTGGATTTTCTTTCTTCCTTTTTGTTTGAGATCTGTGATATTCTCTTCACACATTTTCTTCCGGTTGCGTCTGCTCATGTTGCTTTGATTTTCCATATTTACCATAAAGAGCTGATGAAAGTAAGAAATATATCTAAAAATGGGAACCTATCATTGAATTAGACAGAAACCTCTCAATGTTGGAAATTTATTGTAGTTGTAATGCTGTTCTTCCCGTTAACGCTGCTGGTACTTAGCTTAGGCAGCGCTGCTACTGTAGACCAATTACCATTATTAGTATTTTGGGGGTACTAAATCGGACTGTGTGTCACTCATTTTTCAAGTGAGTTAGAAGATCGTGGGACTACACAGAGACACCATCGTTCACTCAGCTCAAAAGTGTAGACACCAGACGAAGACGATCTGAGAATTAATACCTGTTCAGAGAGATGCCGTGTCCATCGAAGCTAAAACTATTGACAGTACTAACTGAAAAATAAAGAAAGAAAAATAGGAAATTTGAAAAAGAAAACAATATGACAATAGGACACTTTAAAATCTATCGAAAATTTAGTGTATATTGATTCATGCACACTATATAATTTAATTGAATTACACATCAAAACAAAGCGCATACACATTGACAACCGATATATGTTTTAAGTATATATTTGTGTATGTATGTGTCTGTGTGTGAGTGAGTGTGTGTGTGTGTATGTATGTATGTATGCATGTATGTATCTATCTATCTCTCTTTCTATATATATATATTTATATACACACACACATAAATATGCATATATATAATTATATATATGTATATAGTATATATCCTTACACACACATGCGCACAGCACAAACCCACACGCATACACATGGATGTATCGTTCGAAAATTTTCCTAAATATACATATATATATCTACATTTGCGAAAGTGTGAAAGCTTGCTCTCACGAAGTTTTAATAATCAAATAAATTATATATGATTAGCTTCTGTCGTTAAAATATAGATTATATTGATTTAGTTTACAACGTTCTATAAAATGTCGTATTATATATCTTTGTACCACCGCCACCACCATCATTATCATCATCATCATCATCATCATCATCATCATCATCATCATCATCATCATCATCAATACTGTTGTTGTTATATATTAGAATTATTGTTGTTGTTGTTGTTGTTATTATTATTACCTCCGCCTTAGCGAAGGCGGAGGTATTGTTTTCATTCGCGTTTGTTTGTTTGTTTGTTTGTCCGTGGACAATGCATCTCAAGAACCGCTGGATAGACTAAGATGAAACTTTCAGGGATGTTTGGCCTCATAAATGGCACGAACCGATTAGATTTTGGGATCGATCTGCTATCGGACAGGTTTTCTGGATTATTTTTCCGGATTTTTTACTTAATTTTTGAGAGTGGTCGGGTTCATTTTTAGTATTCCCAATTGTGAGAGTAGTTGAGTTTATTTTAGATATTCTCATTTTAAAAATCCTCTCCGGGTAATCGTTGAGAGGATGTTGATAAGAGTGCTCTTATTATTATCATTACTATTATTATTTTCATTATCATCTTTCAATTCTGTTTCCATTTCTTACCGAGTGTCTTTCTGACACCTAGGGCAAAGAAACGCACTGTATACATTGGTAAGCCATTAAAATAAACACACAAGGTTGTTCATTTACAAAGTCATGTGATAGAGACAAATGAGAAGAAAGACAGAGAGAAAAAGGAAAAAATAGAAAAAGGAAAATGTAAACCACCTCCTCCTGTGGGATGAAATTAAAATAATAGACAGAGAACATCACTGTCAAATACGAAAACTAAAAGAAGCAGCACACATGTTAGGACACAACAACCTCTTAAGCAGACCGAATGCATATATGAACAGCATATGGGAATCGGTATTAAGGAAGGAGAGGAAAATATTAGATTTACAAGCCCTTCAATATTTTTGTAAAACTTCAAAAATGAGTACAGCTAAGTTGAGAGAGAGAGAGAGAGAGAGAGAGAGAGAGAGAGAGAGAGAGAGAGAGAGAGAGAGAGAGAGAGAGAGAGAGAGAGGTCTTGTGGGGTTACATTTCAGTGTTGGTTTTACAATTCTTTTGAATTAAAATTTTTTCGAAACGATGCGATTGAAATACTGACAAACTTCTAAATGGTTATACTAAAATATTATATGAAATATGTTCTCTGTATATAAAAGCAGAGTCGTGAAAAACCATGATTGTCGGATGTCGTTAAAAATATACCTAGATTTTCATAGTAAATAGAAACTCGCTAAAAAGCGAGCAAACAGCAGGAGAAGTCTTCAAAGAAAACTCCCGTGGAACAAGTGTTTCGGCTCGTTAGTTAATGACATGTAAAGGGAGCCGAACCCACCTAGGTTATGATTCCTAGGTGTCCTCCTGTTGTTTTTGAAATCTCACATCTGGCAGGGATTGAACTCGGAACTTTTGAAAGAACTAGCGCAATGAATATGTTTGAAATTGGTTTTCCATTCTATTATGTCTAAGATCTATGTAATGAGCAAGAAGGGCAATTCGAACTCGATATTCGAACAATGGAAACATGATTACAGTTGATTCTGGAATGAAGCATGGTAGCTCAGTTATTTGTGGAAGCCATGTCGATATGAGCTAGATCAGAATTGTTTGAAAAAATCATATTCACAAGATTTAAAAAAAAATTGCGTATAGCGCGTATTCTTCCATAAAATGTAAATTGAAACTATGATATAAAAATGAGGTTAATATTGATCATGCATTGATTAATTACGTGTGTGCAGTGTGTTTAGGTTCAAGCAATAAACAAATTTTTGTAAAAAATGTCATTTCATAAATTTTAAGCATAAAATTGAGAAAAATAAATTAAATTGAGAAAAATTAAAATCTGTCATACCTATAATATAAAATTGACATGCCGAAGAAAACCTAAAGGCAGATCAGGAATTAGCATTCATAACATTAAGGAAAAGTAGTTTTCATCTTCGATTATAAAAATACTTTTTTGTTGACCAGTGTTAGAAGAAATGGAAAAGAATGAAACTGAATAAAAGAGCGAAATATTATGGATGTCATCATAGAGCACATTATTAAATTCAGTAATTGACAGAGTATATAGTATAACTGTAATGGAAATTGAATTAAATCATTCATATGGTATTTTTATGAGTATATATTTATTCAAAGCCTTTCTTCATATTTTTTCAGGGAGTAAATTTCCACTTCCTCATGACAACAATTGAATGGCAAAGGAATCGAAATTTTTCAATATATCGAGTAAAACGCTCAAATTTTTATCCGTATTTAATCTTGTGCGTTAATATAATTCTATGGGTCATTGTATGATACAAATCCCAATCATGATATTACCCACCATTTTTTTTTTTTTGAGGTGGGGAGAGTGAAACATTAGCAATAATGATGACAACGATGATGACGACGATGCCGCCGCTGCACACAAGCACACGCACACACACACACAGAGTAAGAGTAAGGGAGAGAAAGACGCTTCAGTGCGTGAAAGCATCAGACATAGTGTTTATTACATAGTCATTAGCTTAAAGCTAATTTAAGGTTGGTGCAAAGAAATATTAACAGTGAGAGATCAAAATCGAATATATTTGGATGGGCATAAATTGCTAACACCGGAGCACGAATTCTGAGATAATTTTGTAATCATGAAAGGTATGATAAAAATAAATTTTGATTATAAGCCTACTTGATCAACTCTCTGCATTTCGCAACTTGCACCCAACCAAAAATATCTATGTCATTTAGTTATTTGCATCAATCCTAAATAAAATTTAAGACATATAATTATGTATGTATGTGTGTATGTATGTATGTACTTACTTTGATACTTTGATAGGTTTCGGCCATTATCGGCCCAGGTCATGTCGGCCCAGGCCATATCGGCCCGGTATGTATGTATGTATGTATGTATGTATGTATGTATGTATGTATGTATGTATGTATGTACTTATCTATGTACTTATGTATGTATGTACTTATGTATGTATGTATGTTACGATCGAGAATGTGAATCATAATGACCTTTTTGTGTGCACAGTTTGTGACAGATCATTGCCTTTCTTTTGCTGGGCTCAAATCTCATTTGCGGACCCATGAAAAACGAACCTCCACCAACTACTCTGCCTATATATCTGTGCACACATTTCAATGCCGTGTATGACATAAGGACTGCAAATCTAACGGAGGCTTCAATAGACATTTTAAGATCTACAAAGATCAGAACTTATCTGCAACTCTTGGTGGTCCAAATCTGATACGCAATTTATGTGGATGTCTTTTCAATACACTGTCTTATTTAAAAATCCTCATCAGACGCCATGATGGATATAAGGTGTAGGTACAAGAGGTAGTCGGACTCTGTATAAGGAGTAGACAATCGCTATGTATGTATGTATGTATGTATGTATGTATGTATGTATGTATGTATGTATGTTATGTCAGGTCACTTTCGAGTGCTACTGGTAACATGTAACCCAGTACAACCTGTTGCATGGTAGGGTCGTCGGCGACTAAACCAGCAACCTCACCAAGCATGCTTGGTGAGGAGGGTGTTTATTGGACACCCTGTGGGAGGAAATACAAAACCCGTCAAAGGGCGGAGGAACTCTTGAGAGTCAACGGCCATCCAATAAATATCTTAAGGCTGTATCATGCGCGGGAACATAGAAATAATCGGACTGAATACCCGATCGCGCGGTTAAACCATTGGGAGTGAAGGACTCCTAGCCTTTGTTAGGGCATCCTTCTAGGAGAAGGTAACTCAGGTAACTGGGATAACTCCGACATAAAACCTGCGGCTCAGTGGTTACCGATGATGTTGACTTGTTCTTCTTTTCGGATTATGGCTACTGTTGCTTAGTGAGTGGGATTGACTCAGTGCACAGCCGTTCCTCACTTAAAAAAAATCTTCTTGCACAGGCATTGCACGATAACAACATTGATTAAGCTTCGCACAATGGCCATACTCGATAACGAGGGAGCAGCTACCAGGTATGTATGTATGTACCAAAAGACGTGTTATAATACTATTCCACAGCCGTACCAACACTCCCATAATACTAATCCACATATAGCTGTTGATGGAAGTATGCTGGATTCTTGGTATGGCTGTTTTTGTATATGTAGATTAGTATTATTGGATTGTTGGTACGGCTGTGGAATAGTATTATAACACATCCTTTTGATACATACATACAGAAGTAAACAGACACACCATAAAACATTGTTCTATGCTTAATTGAACTTGAGAAGATTATATATTTTTATTAATTGACATTTTTATGTTTCAGATTCTATATGTGAATATTTAATCATGCCATGTACAAAAGATACCTTGGAACTCTAAATTTCAATGAGGCAGTATTGTCGATCAATCTGAAGGTGAACTTAGTGTAAACCTGCAGAAAACATTGGGATCCTGCTTCCTACAGTTAATAGAGTGACTTTGCAATTTACCAGAGAGAGAAAGCAGGCTACATCACCTCACCCAGGTTGACCAGAGCCCTCTGACAGAACCCTTCACTTTGTTAAGAGAAATGTGGAGGATAATCCTTGATGCAAGGCCTCTGACATAACAGAACAAGATAATGTCAGTCCCAGAACAGCTGTCAGGTATCTCTACAAACTTGACTATTAAGGCAGAGCAGGAAGAAACCACTTCTTCGACCAGCCAATATCAGAATGGGAAAGAATTGGGCCAGTGTGATGGTGGAAAGGCCACTAGCATTTTGGGACACTGTCATATCTCTGATAAGTCCAGATTTGCTGTTTTTTCTGACAGTGGTCGAATGTGGGTCTGGAGACTGTAATGAAGAATTTGACGTGAAAATATTGCAGCCAACAATGAAACATGGCAGCTATTTTGTGGTGGTCTGGAGAGCAATTCGGAGCAATGGTCGATCAGAGCTAGTAGAGTTTGAAGGAAACATACACTCAGATAAATATGTGCCCATATTGCAGAAAAGACACCTTCCAATCTTCTTCAGTAGTAAAATGACTAAAGAAGACTCTTTATTAATGGAAGATGAGATCCTTGACACACAGCTAAAATGACCCAAGATTGGTTGGAAGAGAATGGTATTAAAAAACTTCCATGGTCAAGCCAGCCACCAGATATGAACCCTATTGAACATCTCTGGGGCACAATGGACAGGGTATTTCATAAAAAGAACAAGAAAGCATCCTCAAAGCCAGATCTTTTGAGATTACAGCATGACACTTAGCAAACACTTCATCAAGAGAATGTTTGTCATCTGATTAGTAGCATGCCTAATAGAGTACTTGTATAGAACAAGGCAAAGGGCATGTCTACTAAGTATTAGATATTCACATTATAATAATTAATAAATAAATTGAATGTATAATTCCAGATTTAAATAAATTTTAACGATTATAAGGGTGTCTATTTACTTCTATTATAGCTGTGTATGTGTGTATGTGTTTGTATGTGCATGCGTGTGTGTGTGTGTATGTGTGTGCGTGTGTGCGAGTGTGTATTTGTGTATATGTATGCACCTACGTACCAATAATAAAGATTTTTCCGCCCTTGGCTTTTTTCTTTTAATTTAACCTTACTTGCATAATTCTATATATGAGTGTCACGCAGCAACACTATATATCTAAGTGTCTAAGTGTACAAGTCTGTTCCTGAATTGTATATCAACAGATATTGTACATCAAGGAATTGTATAAAAACAGAACAATAGATCTATATATGGTGCTTTGCTTTTTAACCATTTACTTCTGAGATATAGGTATGCTAGATCATTAATCACAAATCTAAACAATAACAACAACAATAACAAAATAGAAGAGAAACATGTCTGTTGTAAATGTATTCCTGAATATGTATCTGATAACGAATGATCTGACAATATAGTTACTGCTGGATTTGGACTGGAAATGAGGCTGCATTGCTTGGGCAGGTTAGGATCCGTTTGTAGTATACAGATTGAAGGAATGAAGGGCAGCTGTAGAACGTTTGAAGTGGTAGCGGAAGAGAAGAGAAATCAAGTCCGAAAGCTTGCTTATGGTTGTAGCATGCAGGCGAACAAATCGTTGCAAATCAAATAAAAGATATTTCATTTGATGCAGCCAAGTAGATTTATACCCGTAGCAACAGCCCTGTTCTATCTGTGCAGTCAGTATTACATCAATAGTGGGACTTCGGCCTTGTTATAATCGTTTGAATTTCTCGTTCTGAAGAAGACAATTAGTGGTATATCAGTTACGGTGGTATATCAGTTACGTACTTGCACTCATCATAATGAGAGCGTCAGATGTTGTGAAGTCTAGAATTTATCATAACTTTGAGAGTTTCTTAGGCAGCATTTTTATTCTCAGCTGTAGTGAGACCTGTTCGATTCGATCTGTAATCAAAGGCATTCTAGCCGTAACTTTCCTGGCTTTTTCAAGACATAATATCTCAAGGGCAACAATAGCCGAACTATCCTCCCTTTTCTTAATATTATGATATGTTCATTTGATGGGGAAGGAGGCTATAATATTACTATTAGAAGGTCATTTTAAGGTCATGGAAGCAATCTATACCCAGTGTATCTAACCCGAGTGAGGATGATGTCCACATGCTAAAGTTGTATGGAGAGGATGTCAGCTGCAGACGAGTATGTGTTATAAGTAACAGCAAATATGCTTTTGATGAGCAGGAAGAATGTGTTTGAGGCAGCCTAAAAGCTTCAGCCAAATTCTCTCTAATAGTATCTTCTATTCGAAAAGGACGCTTCGAATAATGTACTCGCAAGTACATTGTATAGAGGAATTCTTTTGATCATAGCTCTGGTCGTTTCAGTATTGACTGACTTAACGAACTTAAAATCAGCAACGACTACAATATTTGGGATACCTCAGGAACAGAAAGAGATTCAACTGGCAATGTAGTTATGAATCTAATCTACTGAAAATGGCTAATAGCAGGTGCAGCAAAACTTTCAGATTCACCAATATTGATAGATGTTTCAACAATAACCGCATAGTGAGCACAATGATGATAACTACAAACGATAAAAGCTCACCTACTTTAAGATACCATTACTGTTGCACTCATCATCATCATCATCATCTTCACGGTGGTATAATCAGCTTGGTATCATGTTCCACGACAAAACTGACAATGCCGAGTTAATAACTGTCATAGCGACACATAATACCTCCAATGTTGTGCAAAGACATGCTGAAAAGTTAATGACCAACACCGTTGTAGATATCTAATTATAGACAATTATGGAATTTAAGAAATAATTCTATCATACCATTTCTAATTTACACAATAGGAATTATACACAATCACATCAGTAAAGATACCAACAGGTCAGTTTACAGATATACTAACGTTCCAGAAAATAATAATACTAATAATTGTAAATATTGTTTGAGTATTGTAGCAGAGCATTTGTTAATGTTGAATATTTATATTCACCCTTTCTACTAATGTGAACATTTATTTATTACTTGTAATACAAGACAGAAAGCTATTAATGTATCTATCAAGCAATAAATAAATAAATAAATAAAATAATGATTACATATTCTTTGGAAAGTAACACAATCTATTAAAAACATGTTCAAAACATAAATGGTATTTATTTTATAAAACTCAAAGAGATGAAATAAAATCTTACTTCAGTGGAATTTGATCTCAGTAATTGACTGAAATAAGGAAAGTGTTAATGGTATACGTAATTATATTATTTATATATTTGGCTATACGCTTTTCCACTTCCAACACAATACCACCATAAAAATGCAATACATACATACATGAATACATTCACACATACACACATACAAATATACATATATACATACACACTTATGCTGAACTATTCAAAAAATTTGCTGTTACTCTACATAGATTACAAGTTCATGTTTACACCTGCAATTATCGGGGGCGTCAGATATATAATACACTACCTAAATACTAATATTGAGAAATTAGGCTTCTCAAAACTAGAAAGGAGAAAGCCAATTCGAAGACTACATATCCAGTCCATCACTGGAACTGTAAAAATCTGTAAAACTTTACAGAAGTTAATCATTTAAACGTATATGAGCATATCTAGATATGCATGAGAATACGTACATAAAACATACATACATACATACATACATACATACAAACAAACAAAAATACCCTGTTGTTGATGTTGAAATTCCAATTAAGGAACCTTGGATCTAGGATAGAAACCGGTTCTTTCTCTATTGGCAACAAATCTTAAAATAAACTGAATGACATACATACATACATACATACATACATACATACATACATACATACATACATACATTGCAGCCGAATAGATAAAATTTGGACCACATTTAGACAACGTGTTTGCAGTGTCAGTACTCATACCAACATTTGGGCTGCTTGATTGGACGCTTGATGAGATCCGAGCCACTAATGTGAAAACCAGAAAAATACTTACAAGCACACAAAATTTACACACAAACAGTGACGTAGACCGCCTGTACCTAAAACGAAAACAAAGCGGCAGAGGCTTAACATCGATCCAAAATGTCTTTGAGTGTCGCATCATATCTCTTCGGCAACATCTTTTAACCACCAATTGTCGAAGTGCATCGCTTGACAAAGTTTGCATAGATGAGACTTATAACGTCTTAAGAAATGGAGTCCTGTCACACGAGCAGAAGGGTTGCAAGCATAAGTGCAGAGGTACCAAGGATCAACTCCTGATAGCCAAAACTGTACTTAGAGACTGTAAGAGAAGGAAAAGTAACTTAGCCATGTCATGGATCGACTATCGCAAGCCGTACGTTATAATACCACATTCTTGGATTATGGAGTGTATGAACCTATTTGGTAATGCATCGAATGTTGAGCGATTGCTTGGAAAAAGTATGGCGAATTGGAGGACGGACCTGACAGCACACGGAAGAAGTTTAGAGACAGTAGAAATTAGGAGGGGCATCTTCCAACTGGACTGCTTGTTCCCACTGATCTTTGTACTGTACTTGATACAACTGACGCTGATTCTGAGGAATGCAAAAGCTGGGTATGTATTCAAAAGCCGCTAGCAAAAAGTCAACCATTTGTAATTCATGGATGACTTCAAACTGTATGGTAAAGATGAAGCCCAAGTCAGTTCTTTCGTTGATACGGTGTATGCCTTCAGTGCTGATATCAGAATGGGGTTCAGACTGTGAAAGTGTGATGTGTTAGTCTTGAAGAGAGGCAAAATCAAATATATGAACGGGCTAACGATACCGTCGGGGAAGGTTATGAAGCAGATAGAAGAGACGGGCTATAAGTACTTGTGGTTTTGGAAATGGATAAATTGATGGAGAAAGAACTGACAGAATAATTTAAGGTAAAGTACTACTGCAGACTGAGACTGATCATTAAGTCGAAATTAAACGGGCGGAATAAGATCGAAGCTATCAACACCTGGGCGGTTTCACTCCTTAGATATGGAGCAGGGTAATCGCATGGACAGTAGAGGAACTAAACAGGTTAGACAGAAAGACAAGAAAGTTGCTAACTAGATATGGGTCACTCTACCCAAAAAGTGACACAGAGAAACTGTATGTACCATGAAAAAGAAGGGGAAGTGGACTTATTGGATGCGAACACAGCATTAGAGTAGAAGAAAACACCATAGCATGGTATGTAATAAATGCCACAGAACCGCTGTTATTAGGAGTAAGAAGGTCAGTCTTGTGTAGGATGAAAGACTGCAAAGATGAAGCACTATACAAGAGATTGAAAACGAAACAAACTGAAAATAGGTGTGTAAAGAAAAGAATTCATGGTCAATTTCATAGGGATGTTGAAGATAAGACAGAGAAAAAAGATGGCTGTGGATGACTAAAAGTGATTTAAAACCGGAAACGGAGGCTCTAATTTATGCTGTCCAAGAACAATCACTAAGAACAAACTACATAAAATACAGAATAGATAACACAGCAGAAAGTGATAAGCGCAGAATCTGTGGACAAAACGGTGAAACCGTATGGCATATTACCAGACAACATACGCCACTAGCTCAGAAGGAATATAAGAGACGTCACAACAATATAGCCAGTCTTGTCTATTGGACCCTGCAACAAGTATGGACTTGACAGAGCAAAGAATTGGTACGACCACAAACCTGAAGGCATCGTCGAAAATAGAAATGCAAAGATCCTATGATTCAGGGCGA
>NC_042999.1:91506156-91526156 GCF_006345805.1 Octopus sinensis
AAGGTCGATACAGCTTGGCACCAGTGACGTCGCAACTCATTTCTACAGCTGAGTGAACTGGAGCAACGTGAAATAAAGTGCTTTGCTCAAGAACACAACACGCAGCCCGGTCTGGGATTCGAACTCACAACCTCACGATCGTAAGCTCGACGCTCTAACCACTGAGCCATGCGCCTCCACATATATATATATATGTATATATATATACATACATATATACATATATATATATATACATATATATATACATACATATATATAATATATATATATATATATATATATACATATATAAGAGAGTGACCACTATATGGTCGACTCTAGCGCTAAAAGTATATCCGCTATGGTATTAGCCACTAAAAAATTGTTTCCAAGGAAAGTCAGCACAACATTTAACGTAAACGAGCAGGGCATATGAAAAATAACAAAATATATAGATTAACTCTGGACAATTGTTTCGCTATTAATGTATATGCAATTTTACTTACACAACATCTATAGGTCATCAGCAGAATTTGTCTACAATACAATTTATTAAACCGCTCGCCGAATTTTAACACTACGTTAAACACATGTGTGGTTTAATCGATTATATTCGAAGTTATGATTCAAACTCTCTCGCTAAAAGCGCGCTAAAGACTTCCGGAAAAAAAAATTGCATAAAAGATTTACTGCAGTATAGTTAAAATAAAAAAATAAGGGTGGAAAGTTGGATATTAATTTAATAATACCATCAATTTAACACCAAGTGGCTTAGCGCATAAAAAACCAATGTTTGATATATATATATATGTATATATACATACATACATACATACATATATATATATATATATTATATATATATATATATATATATATATATATACATATATATATATATATATATATATTATATATATATATATATATATATATATATGTATGTATGTATGTACATATCTATATATCTGACGAAGAGCTCGGCTCGAAACGTTAGGTCCTCCTTCTTTCTTTCGGTTCCTGAGCATCCAATAACACTATACTTGTTCCACGTCCTCGCGTTGTAGTGTTTTCTCTTTGTTCATGTTTGGATTAACTATATATATATGTATATATGCACACACACACACACACACACACACACACACCACACACACACACACACACATATATATATATATATATATATATATATATATATATATATATATATATATAAGTATGTATATGCATGTTGTGTGAATATATGTAGATAGATAGATAGATAGATGTATACATACATACATACGTAAATGTTTACATAAACGTATGTGTTATTTTGTGAGCGTGTGTATGCACACTGCGTCTCTGCCAATTACTGGCAATAGGTTTTAAAGTGCAAAAATGGACAATTTCGATTGTGATATCAAATGAGATTTGGGAGTTACAATTCGCGTATATACTACAGATCGAAGTAAATGTCAAGTGATAAACGCAGCAGCGACAGAGTTTCTTGAATTGCGATCTAAAACGTAGTGTGAATACAATTAAGTAGACACTTTCCACAAAGTTGAATTCATAGAATTCCTTAATTATCTATTGGTTGCGACAATATTCACAGCGACACACAAAAACACACACAGCTATGTATGTATATGACTAGCAAATCAAAGAACCTATGTGTGCTTATGTAGTTCTGGGAAACATCTGAAAATGCACATACACATATACACACAGACCTGCCTACTTGTATATGTGTGTGTGTGTATGTATGTATGTATGTATGTATGTATGTATACGCACACACACTCACACACACGTATATATATGTATACATATACACACACACGTGTGTGAGTTTATATGTGTGTGCGTGTGTGCGTCTTTGTGTGTATGTGCATATGTATGGATTGATGGATGGCTGGTGGAGTAAAAACGCGTGACCCAGATGAAACCTCTTCAAGACTGTACTCTGAGACACTTCGTTGAAGAGATTCTATCGTTCATACCGACACCAGTTCTTAACTGAACCAATTAAAAATGTTTACAATATAGGTATGGATATACACGAACGCCCCACCCTCGCGCACACAGACACATCTGTAGCAGAAAAGCGATTAATTACTTAAGGCAAGATTAACGCCCTCAGACGTACGAAAACACCCCTAAAGTGAAGATGCTCTCACTTAGCGGGAATAAACCAAATATGGTATACATGCAAACCCAGACGAACCAAATATGGCATTCATGAGGAACAATATTTATTCTATCAAAAAACATGATATTCAAATTTCCGTATTATCTATTCATGAGCTAATTGTAAATTCAAAATGTCGCCAGAAGACCGACAAGGCAAACACACCCTTAATTTAGGTCATTTTTTTTTACCAAACTATCAAAGATAATATTCTCTAACTTGGAATGCTAACAGATTGGTGGTACAGACTAGATACTGAATTAAAGACATTGATGAAGTTGGCCTAGATTTTGTTGTGGGGTCGCTCATAGACTTTATGCAGCAGTTCAAACGCTTTTGAGCCCTGAGTAGTAGCATTCAAGTGTCTATGGAAGATGAACAAATAAAATGCATCTAATCACACTAGAACAGAATCTAGGCAAATATCAACGTAATACACATGCAAATTATCAGCCTGTTACATCAATTGTTCTCGGAGATATCCTGACCTAAACATTGCTATTCATAGTCAGAAATGTCACTTTGAGAAAAACGCAAAATACGCTGGAAATGGTAGATTTTACAACAATGCCCAACTATACAAGGATAAAATCGCACTTTAGTGAAATATTTACAGCTTTGCACAGTCTAATAAGGCCCAGAGGCATATCCATTTTGATGAGGGCGCATGTCTTGCTTTTATTATGGATTTCTGTCCAGGAACATATGTTTTTTTTTTTCAGTCTCTGCTCATCAAATTGCCTCAGTCCCTCTCTGTGATGATGACTATAGCTGAGACCTAAATTTTCAAACACAGGTATCCTTGCAATTTCTTCTTGATTGGAAACTATAATGGCATCATTGAGAGTTAACTCCAGGCACAATTACCCGAAAAATGTTGATTTAGGATACCGTTCCCAAACTAAGTTGTGGAATAATTCATTGTTATTTTGTGATCCTCCGTGCAGGCACTTATTCAAGAGTTTGTCTTCAGATAAGGCTACAAATACAGGTTTCATTTTATTCAGCACAAATTTTGGCAAGGAGTTTTTGTTTGGATCGCGTTTGTAGTCTAGCGTTTTCGCTGGACACCAGTCACTACAGTCACTATGGTCCTTGGACCTATGCTTGAAAATTGCCCATATGGCTCTCTTCATGGAGGCCTTGTCATTAGAGTGGTTCCTGATGGCAGTTCCATAATGACCCTATATGGACAGGATGGCTACCTGTGTGAGCCTACCCGCACCTCTAATACCAGTATATTTATATCATATTCAGAATGACATTTATTCTATCATCGTATCAGCAATCAAATAAGAAATAACTCAAAAGAGTCTTGTTCTTTAACATTCACTCTGGATGAAACAAGGAAATTCATCTATCTATCTATCTATCTATCTATCTATCTATCTATCTATCTATCTATCTATCTATCTATCTATCTATCTATCTATCTATCTATCTATCTATCTATCTATCTATCTATCTATCTAACTATTTATTTATCTATCTATCTAATATATATATATATTTACATATAATAATATAAAATGAGATACAGGTATGCAGGTGTCAGTCCATTATGCCCGTTTCTAACGACTCCGTTAATTGATTAATTAAACCATTACATCATTGTAAAGAAACTGTTTTCGTCAGATGAATTTATGAACTTCAAAATTAGAGACATCCAAAATGATTTAACATAGTTTAAAATTCACGGAGCAAAATATTTTCAGTGATTCTGCTACTATTTCAGTTGACAGAATGGATTTACCAGAGTGGTATATATTTAATCAGGACTGCAACATTTAGTGGTTAGTAACCTTTGTACCACTATCTTTCAAAGTCTCCCTCTATCGATATTATGGTAATTAGTAACGTTTGGGTCAGCTTTCTTTCTTTTTTTTCCTTATCCTCCCTTCCCTATCCCTCACTTTCTTATTACTGTCCTCTGCCTTGTGGAAATAAAGCTTGTGAATTGGTTCCGTCACAGACGGCCTTGATAATTTAGTCGGTTGACCTCACCACAAATCATTTTCTTTCCATTGACCTGTAGGCAATAAACAATTCCTTAATAGATAAACCCAAGACTAATGGAGCCGCGCCCTCCTCTTTTGTTAGAAGTAGAGATAATTAGGTCACTAGAGTTATTATTTCTTCCCCCTCCTAAAAACTCAGTTCTGATTAAATTTACACTATTCTGGTAAATCCATTCTGTCAACTAAGATAGTAGCAGAACCACTGAAAATGTTTTGCTCTGTGGATTTTAAACTGTTAAATCATTTCGATTGTCCTTAATTTTGGAGTCCATGAATTCATCTGACGATAACGGTTTCTTTTGTGATTATATAATGCTTTCATTAATCAACTGGAGGAGTTTACAAACGGTCTTGATGGATTGACAGCTGTATCTCTTCTGTTACTCATTTAGGATCTTTTCAGTTTGAAGGCCAGATTTTCCTAGTTAACTAAACAATTTGAAACTTCGTATACTGGTAGAATGTGTCAAAAGAAAACATAATTGTAAACCAAAATGAAAACGGAATTGTAATTTCTAAGTTTAACGTTGTTTAATAATTCGAATTTTAACCAATGGTATTCTTTCTTTCGACCTCATATTATTTACTGCCTCTCAAAATATTGTTACTGTGACGTAAACAGCTATTTTGTGACGTAGTTAACGTAAACATGTAAACAGACCTACAGATTCGTTTGTAACGTAAACATCCGCTCATCGTAAATTCGCTTGGCATCGTACACAGCTTTTTCAGTTCCCTATAATTATATTTGAAAGAAAATAAAAAGAAAAAGAATCATACGCATAAATATCCATCCTTAGACATCAGAAAATGAGTGTTTAAATTATTTTCCATTGTTTGCATTGCTTACACACACACACACACACATACATACATACACACATACTAAAATTACATCGTTGGAGCAGTAATTTATTTATGTATTTTTTGTTATACAATTTATTTTAAAGCTGAATCCCTATCCTGCCATTAACCCCTTTCTTATAAAATAGTTGAAGAATCTGGAGTGTAGGTATTGGGCCAGTATTGGAACTTTTAACTTCTTGCTCTCTATCTTATGATCTCCGAAATTTAAGAATCTTGTGTTAGCTGGGCTCTTATTATTTACTCTGACTCTGCCACCACCTCAATGCAAAGACTATCAATATCAGAATCATCTTCATAACCACCACTACAACCATTACTACAACCTCCAATGCCACCACCACAACCATCTTCTGCAACCACAACCCCAAGATCAATACCAGCATCATATTCAAAATCACCAATTTCACCACCACTACTCTCTGCAATGTCTTCAACACTACCATCCATGAGACATCCTAACATAATCAATGCTACTACTACTATCATCATCATTATCATTATCATCCACTGCCGCCGCCACCACCACCACCACCTCTACAAAAACACCAACACTATAATTGCTGCCATCATACACATCCACTGTCACCACTACACCACCACTGCCATGATAACCACATCTACCACCTCCAACACCATTGCCACCACTATCTATGAGACATCCTAAGTTAGATACTACTTTCACTTTCTAGTTGCTCTTTGAGTTTATCTTTATATATAAAAGAGAGGTTGTGTGTCTGTCTCCTACGATTTAGATTCCTAACTACTCCCACATTTTGCGGTGTAGTTTAACCAAAACCGGGTATCTTATAGTCGTGATTCATATCGAGCCCTTCTGGGTATTAGCGCGCGTCTACGATGAGTCTACGATTTAAAAAAAAATTTACCATCATTTTTTTCCATTTTAATGCATTTTTTCGCTATTATATAAGGGAAGTAACTCTCTAAAAATGTCTACGATGAGTCAACGATTAAAAAAAATTTACCATCATTTTTTTCCATTTTTAATGCATTTCTTTGCTATTTTTTGGCTATAACTCTCTAAAAATGCTTATATAGTTATTTCCCTTACAAACCCGAGCAACGCCGGGCGATACTGCTAGTTATATCTAATCTATCTCTCTAAATGATGCAAAGCAAGTAGCATTAAATGGTGAATGGATGTGAGCAGAAAGAGAGTAAGTTCCATTCCAGTTTACAACAATTATAGAATTATTCTCAAACCATAAATGAAGGGTGGAGAGGAGTGAAGGAGGAGTCATGTTTCCTCTGAGAGGTTACAGAAGTAATAAGCACTGAAAAGTGGAGTTTGCATTATTATTTTTGTTTCATAGTTTACAATTATTTCTACAAATTCATTTTGACTTATCTTCAATCATGTTTATAAACGTGACCGCTGTGCCGTCCACTATAAACATTGATTAATGTCCTATATTTAAGCGGTAGACAAACACTTCAGCATATTATTTTTTGTAGAGAGTTGCGAGGGATCATTTCTATGAACGGGGTATCTGTACAACGGATATGACTACATCATTAATTGTGGAGTCGTTTAAAAACACGATGCAAGATTAAGTCAACATGGAATTTTTGAAACAATCATAAATTGTTCTATATTTTAGAGATGAGGAATTCTGTACAATATTTACATTTTTTACATTGGACGGATATTTGTCCTCATCTTGTTTGTTGCTACCACAAAATTTCGGCTGATTTACTCTCCAGCCTTCATCAGGTGTCCTGGTAGAATTTTGAATCCAGTCCTAGGTTCTAAGGTGAACCGAAACTATGTGGCTGGTATGGCCTGTCAGGGAGTCACCATTGCTTTCGCGCCTTTTACGTTCTTAGCAGTGGGAGACGTCTATATTGCTAAGAGTATAAAAAGTGTGAAACCAATGGTAACGTCCTGACTGGTCGTAAACCACAACTACATTAGATATTACTACGATATATCTAAAAAAACATTTACTTGTCTCAGTCATTCGACATATTCTATCGGTTAATTTCGTCGAACTTCTAAGTTGCGGGGATGGAAAGGAAGTCAACAAGCGGTTGTCTGGGACAAGCACGAAGCTAGCCCCCTCCGCCCACAAACACGTATATACGACGGGCTTTTTTCAGTTTCCATCGTCCAAATCTATTTGACCTAGTGACCAGGCAGCAAACTTCTTGTCACACAGTCACTCCTACGCCTATATATATATATATATATATATATATATATATATATATATATATATATATATGTATATATATACACGTCCCCGTAGCTTAGCGTTTTGGAAAAAGAAACCGATAGAATAAGTACTAGGGTTCCAAAGAGTAAGTCCTGGGGTCGATTTCTATAACTAAAAAACCTTCAAACTCTGCTTGATGTTCTTTCACCTGTCTTCGTCGTTTGTTTTCTTTTGGCCCCACCTGAGTTTTGAAACTGAATGGGTAAATTTCCCCCTAACTATAGAGCCTTATTGTTCTGTTGAGGAACAATGTTGTTTTATTCAACCGATGGCCTTCCCAACATTTGATTGATGTATTTTCCTCTTGACCCATAACCCTTCTAGTTTGTAAAGGGTTTAAATAAATAATATAAGGGATATTTACCCTTTCAACGGCAGATCGAGAAATATATTTTTTGTAACTAAACACTTTCAACCTTCGGACACTAACCCTAACCCTAATGTGTCATATAAAACATATTTTACTTTTAATGTTACTCTTGACCGTGGCCATGCTGGAGCATCGCCTTTAATCGAGCAACTCGACCCCGGGACTTATTCTTTTTGTAAGCCCAGTACTTATTCTATCGGTCTCTTTTGCCGAACCGCTAAGTAACGGGGACATAAATACACCAGCATCGGTTGTCAAGCAATGCTAGGGGGACAAACACAGACACACAAACACACACACATACATACATATATATATGACGGGCTTCTTTCAGTTTCCGTCTACCAAATCCACTCACAAGGCTTTGGTTGGCCCGAGGTTATAGTAGAAGACACTTGCCCAAGGTGCCAGACAGTGGGACTGAGCCCGGAATCAGCTACTCCAATATTTTTTAAACATCTGGTCTGTAAAACTTAATATTCCTCTAAATATTTTATAAGTCATCATACTATTTTTATCTTATAAAAACAATGACCGAAGGAGTGAGAAGATTAGATTATTCATGAAGCGTCTTCATAAAAACAAAAACACAGAACTCCTTTGGCATCTTAAATAAATACAATATCAATTCCAATAAAAGTAAAAAGACCGGTTTTCCTTGACCGACTTTACTGACGTCAGCATTTGAATGGATAGGTATAGAGGTGTTTACAACTCTGTTTTATTACGATTAACTCATTCTATTGGGCTCTGAAAGATAAGACAAAAACCAGCCGAGCAGGATTTGAAATGATTATTGTAAAATAATGCAAATGTCGGTTTACCTATACATGTGTGCCCCTACCCGACCAACTTTGTTGCCTCACAACTTCCAGAAAAATGTAAATTTTTTTAATGAAATTTTCAAAAAATACCGTTAATCCTCGAGTATAGTCTGCCCTTGAGTATAATACGCAGGGGATTTTTAGGGGGCTGTACCTCTGGAAAACATAAACCTTGTGTATAATACGCACCCCTTCTCTAACTTCAGTCAAGGAGGTGTATATAACGTCCTTGGTTTCTAAAAATGTATACGATAACGTCATTTATTATTATTGTATATATAACATAATGCAAACGTGTAGCTTTTTTGTGCATTTTGTTTGCAGAAAATAAAGAAATAACAGTAATAACGTTTAATAAATGTTGCTTATTGCAAGTTATGGATGATTCTTTTATGACTTCATTGCTTTCAGGCTTAGCTTAAGGTATTTTCGAGCCCGACATCACAAAATGCCTCTGAATAAACATTGCCTGACAGCAAATAGAGACTTGGACATTGCTTAGAAAATAATTTCCATTTTTAACCTCATATATAGTACGCACTAGGGATTTTGACCTTTAAATTTTGGGAAAATAATGCGGATTATACTTGAGGATTTACGGTATGTTTTAGATTGTGTATATTCCGCTTACATAGGAATTTGATATTTAAAAAGATTCTGTGGTTAGGAAGAAGGGTTTCGGGAAATTCACATGAGTTGACTCTGTTTCCTCATAACTTGGGTATTTTTTAATGAAATTTGCTACAAATACTTTTCAGAATGTATATATTCAGATTCTATTGGAATTTGATGTGAAAAGGAAAATAGTGGCACACATCACAATTTCTTTCGAAATCTCAAGTTTCATTTTGATATCCATTAGTACATATGTGCATAAAAGCCCACCATTTTTGTATTTTCTTTTGTTATATTAAAACTCCAGCGTTTTTGATAGCCGCTCATGAAAAAGTGAAAGTCTTTCTTCGGCAATTTCTTGATTTCAGCAACTATTTTCGGAAAACAAAATGTTGCCCCCTACCCCTCCACCTCCAATTTCTTCATTTCTCGCTTGTTTCCGTAACTCTAATCCTAAATCCCAACCCTAACCCTAAAACCCAAAACCTAACCCTAACTCTAAAACCCTAACCATAAAACATAGCTCTAAAACCCTAACCATAAAACATAGCTCTAAAACCCTAACCCTAAAACCCTAACCTTAAAACCCAAACCCGGATCTTTTCTTTTTGAAAGCCAGATTTTTCAGATTTTTCTAGTTAACTAAATAATTTGAAACTTCGTATACTGGTAGAATGTGTCAAAAGAAAACAATAATTTCAACTAGTTTTTTTGACAAAAATATATTTTATAAGTTTAAACGTAGTTTAAATCTGCGAATTTTAACCAATCATATTGTCTGTTTTCATTTGAAATTATTAGCTGCATAGTGTTAATGTGACGTAGATAGCTATTTTGTGAGTGGGTAAGCAGTAAGCAAACAGCTGTGGTAGATGTGGTTATCATGGCAGTGGTGGTAGTGGTGACAGTGGATGTGTATGATGGCAGCAATTATAGTGTTGGTGTTTTTGTAGAGGTGGTGGTGGTGGTGGTGGTGGCAGTGGATGATGATCATAATGATGATGATAGTAGTAGTAGCATTGATTATGTTAGGATGTCTCATGGATGGTAGTGTTGGTGTGTGTGTGTGTTTGGGTGTATGTATGGACAGTTTGATTCAAATTCTGTGGTACTTATATATTCATACATACATATACATGTAGATGTATATAACATATATATATTGTATGTAAACATCTTTTATATATATAATGTATGCATCTATAATACACACACATTATAAATATATACACATATATGCATATGCATTAGAATATGTGTGCATAGGTGTATATATATATATATGCATATGTTTGTATACATGTGTGTGTAGCTATTTAGGATCTACACAAATTTTATATATACTCCACGAAGTTTATGATAAGCGGAGATGTTTACATTTTAGTTAGCTATTTACATGTTTACGTTAACTACGTCACAAAATAGCTGTTTACGTCACAGTAACAATATTTTGAGAAGAAGTAAATAATATGAGGCCGAAAGAAAGAATATCATTGGTTAAAATTCGAATTTTTAAACAACGTTAAACTTAGAAATTACAATTCCGTTTTCATTTTGGTTTACAATTATGTTTTCTTTTGACGCATTCTACCAGTATACGAAGTTTCAAATTGTTTAGTTAACTAGGAAAATCTGGCCTTCAAACTGAAAAGATCCCTCATTTATATTATATTATATTCACCTATCTCCGAATCTGCCTTTCGTAAATATTACGAACTGTATACTTAATATAATGTACATGTCTGAATAGCAAAAAAAGCGGATTTCTTTACTCATCTGGGTCTAATTGTCTATATACACTGCATGAATATCATTCAGCGGATTTATATACCAACTTTGATATTCACATAAAATTGTTGTGAGTATATCTTATTCCGACCTAACGTGGTGCCTCAATTTAAGTAACTAATCCAACTGAATCTTACTTATATGTATATATATATATATATATATATATATATATATACATATATACTCAGAACGCAAAAACCGACGAGATGCCGCTAAGCAGGGTGTGCTAACGCTTCTGCCAACTTGCTATCTTAAATAATTATAAGAATATTTTCAAATTTTCGCACGAGGCTACCAAGTTTTGGGGAGATGGTAAGTCGTTTACATCGTCTCTGTTGTTCGGCTGGAAGTTATATTTTATCGACCTCCGTAGAATTTCAACTCAGAACGTAAAGACCGATGAAATGCCCCCTAAGCATTTTGCCCAACGCTGCCAACTCGTCGCTTCCAAAAGTAAAAGGATTTAGGATTACACCCAGTAAGCTACTCGCTATTTAAGAACTGATAAGGTTTTGTAATTGCAAAGGGATAAGTTTGTAGGAAAAATTGAATAGAAATCAGAAGTTGAAGAAAAAGCAAAATATTGTGGTTAATGATTAATAAATTGCAATAATATTAGAAAGAGAAAATAAATATAAATAATAGTGAAAATAAACTGAAATCCTAGGAGAGGTGTATATATTCGAAATGTGTTAAATAATTAAAGAGTAAATATGACTGTTTATTTTGTAAAATAAAAGACCAAAGCTATTAACAAGAAATAATTACGATATAAACAGGTGAATATAAAGAGAAATCAGGGTTGTTATAAATATGATAAAGAAACACATTGTATGGAGTTAATTACAGAAGGGTTTAAAATTCAATACTGAAACTACTTAGATAAGATCAAGTAGGAAAAATTATTTTTTCATATTCTAATTAAAATCAAGACATTAATACATCATTTAATCGATGTAGAAAGACATGGAAGGGAAATTCATATAAGACAGGGTAACTATAAACAAACAAAAAATGTAAAATAAAAGTTAGGTAGGCTAAAGATTAAATTTAATTAATTAAATGAAATCAAACTAGATTTAATTAAAGTGAAGATAAACATGATCATCACGATCTTTAACCACAATTCTAAATCTTAAAATCTGCTTACCTCACCCACCCTGCAACGTATTCCATTTCACTTGACTGAAAAAAACTTAGAATAGCTTTATTTTCTGTTCATCGATCTTTGCTTTTTAGTATATAGTTATTAACCTACCAAGTTATATATAGCGGTTAGATTTAGCTTTGACTTTCATTGATACGCAGTAAAATCTCTTTATTATCGGCATACGAGTTTTCTTTATTATTTGATTTAAAACTTTAATGGTAACTCTGTGTTATTGCGAATGAATCTTTTCAAATGAATCTTTTATAAAGAAATGCAATGCCAAAGATTTTTGAGCTATTCATCTTGAAGTATTCAACGAATACTTTTTTTTATCAAAACTATATAGTTTCCTGCAAATATTACTCATCTAGTCAATGAGCTTATCAAGATACTTTCTTTAAATCTTTAAATTATATCTTTTAGAAACAATGCTTTCAAGGAAATTCTACCTATCAGAAAGCGTTTTTTGCATTAGCAAATTACTCCTCTTAAAGATGCTGTTATTCTGTCTCTCTCAACTTTTATTTCTATCTCCACATATTTCGTCATTCCTCTCTCAATTCTTGTCTACTCTATCAATATCTTTCACCCTTCAGTTTACTATCACCATATTGCTAAATGCCGTTACACATTTCTATGTACATACACGTGTGTGTGTGTGTATGTGCATTCGTGCGTGCGTGCAGGAGTGTTATAGATATTCACTAAGTGATACTCAAATAAATCAAAACTTGAGCTCCTTCATCCAGATCAGCTAGGTGGCTCCAGCTTGAAACCTTGCTACAAAAGCGATCTTCATCAAGCGAGTATCGAAGTAAAAAAGGCAGATAAGCAACCACAAAAACAGTGGATTTACATAGTATACTAAAAACATCTCAAGTCGTATACAATATTATTATAGGAAGAAGTTCAAAATCTTACAGTTGATTCAGGGATATCCCCGAGTATGGGATATTCTGTCATCAGAGAGAAACGGGGCTGGTGGTGGCAAAAATAGGGAAAATAAGAATGGTATATATTAAGATGACAATGTAGAGGAAGGGAGTAAAAGAATAAGGAGATGAAAAGAAAGAAGAAAAAAGAAACATAAAAGTTCATAGTTCGATTTTCCTAAGTTATAGACACCAGAACATGAGTCCTTAGGTGCAATCCTGCGTAGATCCATGAGTGTAAGTCCTACGCAGGAATGCACCTAAGGACTCATGAACTTTTATGCTTCTTTTTTCTTCTTTCTTTATGTTATGCTTTACAATTTTCAACTGACGAGATGCATACGCACAGACGTGCACATACGCACATACGCACAGATGCATACATTTATTTATACACACACGCACACACGCGCGCGCGCACACATATCATCAATAGTTTATATATTCGAAATAGAAGTACACTCTAAAACATTAGATCAGTAATACATTTTTAGAAGGTTGATTGTTATGGCCGGTCAGTGAGTGATCATTGGTTTCGAACCTATAAAGCGCTTAGCTCCGTAGGTGACTCGTCAGACTCAAATGACTGGAGGCCCCCTTCAGTAGAAGAGAGGTTATGTACCTCGGGTCATTTGTGTCTGACGAGTCGCCTAGGTGCGAAAACCAATGGTCACTCTCTGAGAGAGAGAGATAGAGAGAGAGAAGAGAGAAGAGAGAGATAGAGAGGAAGAGAGAGAGGGAGAGAGAGAGGGAGAAAGGGGGAGAATCAGAATGAATTAAAATGAGTTGGTTAATTGCGTGAAATAATAATCAAAATTTGCTTTATGTTCGTATTTAGGCGTGACTGCTGTTTCAATGAATGTAGTGTCCTTATTTATAAGCTCTTGTTCAGATGCTGTTCAATTATGTTGATATAAAGGAAATAATTTGGAGTTTGGTGGGAGATTTATCTATGTGTTCGGTGAATGAATGGAATCCCGAACTTTCCAGTAGGTAAGGACACTCCCACAGTTTGGTCAGAACCAAGAGTCATAAATTTGGGTGACCGGACTATGGGAGTGTCCAAACCAAATGGAAGGTTCGGAATTCCATTTTAGACTACACCCACCCTCATGCCCATATATATTAAGAAGAAGGAAGCACTCAGAATTTTGGATAATTCCTTATTAGCGCTTTCGTCTGTCAATAGGACATACATACATACATACAATATATATACATACATACATACATACATATATATATATAATATATATATATATATATATATATATATATATATATATATATATACATACATACATACATACATATATATATATATGCTACATACATATAAGAGGGATATTACCCCTTACGTAATCACGATTACGTAAGTGGTAACAACGAAACTGGTTTGTGATTAATCTCTATATTTTGTATTTTTTCATTTGTCTTACTCACTTACGTTCTGGTGTTTGCTAAATTTTCTTGAGAACATTCTTTTCTTAGTGGTAAGACCATAGGGGGTCGACTTCTAGAATATGGATGTCCACTTAGTGGTCAACCCTCTTGTATGTATGTAATATAACTTTTTTGAATCTTCAGATTTTTCTATATGCTAGCCCACTGGTTTTAAATTCATATTAATCAAATTATTATTTTAAGTTTAAATTTATATATATATATATATATATATATATATATATATATATATATATATATATATATATATATATATATATATATGTATGTATGTATGTATATGTATGTATACACACACAAACAAACCTGTATATATACATATATAAATATAAATATACATGTGTATACATACATACTTACGCATATACATGTATGCATGCATGCATACACACATACATACATGTGTTTGTGTGTGTGTGTGCGTGCGCCTGTGCGTGCATATATGTGAAGAAGAGACACTGCGAGGGACTAGCAAAAACAGAATGAGAAATGAAATGTAATGAAAAATGAATATATTAGTGAATGACTATATGACCGCTAACCATTGTACATAGAGGAGGAAAAAATAAACAATATTTTCAGAATACTAGAACGTTAATATAGACACATGGAAATCGATGTTAAATTGAAGAAGCTACTTGCATTGAAATCCCCAAGGATCACAAAACACTAATGAGCATATACGAAATGAAAATGTGAAAGAAGCGGGGTGCTGCTTAATGGCGTAATATGTCATGTAGGTGTGTCGGTTTTATAATAAGTGCTTGTAGAATTTGTAAGCCGTGAGCTTCAACACAATTGGGAAGATACTCACGGTTTTTCACGAAGACATGATGCTCAGCTTTTTCTTTAGAAAGTTTTCTTCAATATGTTGAGATTTCTGGCAAAAGATACCCAGAAAAAGTTGAGTTTATTTGTGAAGTACTTGACGTAATTTCTTCACTCCAACAAAACCAATCAAAATATAATTAACGTCCAACATTTTATAATTTCTCATCCTCAATAACTAATCGACAACGTTTTGAAAATTAGGAAGAAGAAAATTTTAGGTGTTTATTCATACATACATACATGCCTGCATACACATACATACACACGCATACATACTCACATATATATGTATACAGAGAGAGAAAGAAAGACAGTAATGATAAGATTACATACTACACAGTTATAACGAAAATATTTCTTTTGTGCAAAGCAATTACCGAGGTAGCTCAACATAAGTGAAAAGTATCAGCTTTAGAGCAATTGTATTATACAACGTAAAGAGTCAGAACGCTGCACATTGAAATGAATTTGTAAGACACGTAAAATTTTCTCCGACATACTGGCATATACACACGTACACACTTGTATATATATATAGACAAAATAATATATACTCTCGCAAAAAACGTAAGCATACCCTTGAATATACACACAAGAACACACATCACTGCATTATTAATACTGCTTTATTTCGGAGGAGTCATACTAAGAAAGTATACTCATAGATAAATGCACAGGAAATCTCCAACCAAACTCCGAATTATTGCCTTTATATCAACATAGTGGAACAGCATCTGAGCAAGAGCTTATAAATAAGGACACCACATTCATTGAAAAATAGCAGTCACGTCTTAAATATGAAGATAAAGCAAATTTTGATTATTGTTTCACCCAATTAACCAATTCATTTTAATTAATTCTAATTCTCCGGTCTCTCTCTCTTTCTCTCTCCCTCAGAGAGTGACCATTGGTCTAGCGCCTATAAAGCGCTTAGCCTATAAAGCGCTTAGCTTTATAGGCGACTCGTCAGACACAAATAATCCGAGGCACATAAACTACCTTCTACTGAAGGGAGCCTCCAGTCATTTGAGTCTGACGAGTCACCTACATAGCTAAGCGCTTTATAGGTTCGAAATCAATGGTCACTCCTTGACCGACCATAACACGCAATCTTGTAAAAATGTATTACCGATCTAATGTTTTAGAGTGTACTTCTTTTTCGGATACATAAACCATTGATATGTGTGTATGTGTGTGTGTGTGTGTGTGTGAGTGTGCGTGTCTGTGTATGTATATATAAACTGAATCACGAAAGAAACGTCGCACACATACTGAATAGAAACCGGTTTATCAACAGACTGCCATAACATTGATTGAAGAGTGCTAATTAAGAAACCGTTCTTTCCTAATGATAAACGTTATTTTCTGAAACATATTTAACGTCACATGGTGTCACGTGATGACAGAGTATCCTGGATCCAAAAAGATGAACATAATATCTCATGTGACCTCCATTAACATTAATTACTGCCAGCCATCTTCTGTACTTTGAATGCACCAAACGATTGATGAAGGTCATGTGGATAGCAGTCCGCACTATTTTAAAACTTGCAGCGTGTTGTGCCGCAGTTGTCGGCCTTTAGATTTCGTCGCACGAGTTCAAGTCCGGAATTAGGGCAATCCATAGCAGTGTCTGGTAGTATGGGCACGGGCGTGGTCGTGTTGGAATACGTGATTCCGATGACGAGTAAAGTATAACACAATGTGAGGCCTCGATGTAGCGAGCAGCTGTTATTCCATTGCCCAGCCTTGGCCGATGTTTTTAGAAGACCATCGGTTCAAGTTTCTGGCTGATTGCAATCCCGCCCCATACCGTGATCTCTGTCCTCCCCATGAGTTGTTTTTCTCTGTTTTCTCAAGAATAATTTTCATCACCCTACTTTTGTAACCTTTTCAACGAATATATATTTTGATTATGCTAGTTGTGCTGCTTCTCTACAGAAATTATGTAACTGATGACATATCATTTTATTGACATTTAATTGTTTATTTGTTTATTTTGTTTCTTTTTGTTGCTGCCAAGATTTGAACACGTTTGTGCGTAGTGATTGACCGTAGTTGCTTTGAGTCTCATGTATTTTAGCTTTTCTATTACAATGCTGAAGAGCTGCTACTAGACAGCATTCTTCTTTATACTGAGTGTAAGATTCTAATCCCTGTATTTGTAGAGCCACTATAACCAGTTTTAATACTGGCCCTGAGAATGTCTAAAAAGAATATTTATTCGACAATTTTATCAAACGATTTTGTATCTGTAATGCGATTGTTTGATTCATTTTGGAAAACGATTGTAATAAATATAATAACTGTATCTTTCATGTAGACTGCAAATTGTTTCTTCGTTATAGGCTGTAGTGGTGTTCAGACACTGTCTTTTTATGCATGTTTTTGATACACAATATTTGTGAGTTGTCATTTCAACTGGTTTTCTGAAATGTGTATGACTAAAAGTAGTAGTTACTGGATGGGACACTTTTGGGAATCCGTGGTCTGGTTCACCACCGGGCGTAGCATCGATGAACATCACAAGATTGAATTTGTATTTATCATATCAGAAATTTTCTTGTCCAATTTTTTTTTTTACTCCCGAAATTGTTCGTTTACATCACTGATGTTGATGGTTTCTAACTTTTTCTAGATTCTGCATTTAGACATTCTTGTGTCTGTAATAAAGATGATTGATTTCGTGTATTGGTGGGTGCTTAGTAGTGATAGGTTGCATATCCTGCCAGTATAGTATAGTGGTAAGAATAATTATAACCCTACTACAATAATGGATGACAGCAAAATTTTTCGATAACTTTTCTGAAAAACGTTGTCAGAAAATTGACAAAATGCTCCAAAAGCTGCAACATTTATATCGAGCATTGGCCGATCGAAGATTCCCCATATAAACACCTTACTACATAACGCGCAAATGACTATACAAAGCCAATGAACTGGGCTGGATAGCTTTACCTTAAACAGATTATCACCTAGTGAACTCTAAAACTGACGACCACTTTTTGAAATATCTCAGAATATCTTCCTGCGAAAGATATTCAAGACTGAAACGGCCGCTTTCCAGTAATTAAGCCAGTCCCTAAGCTTCTATATGAAATACACGAATGTATAAATCTTATGAAAAGAGACATGCATAAAACATATTTCTCTGCGTGTGTGTCTGTGCGAATTGGGAATTGAGTAAGATGATGGGGAGGATAGTCATGCAAACATTTAAATGTTCTTGCAATAAATATTCCCTATTTCATCCAGCATTATGTTTGAAGTCCAGTTTTCCTTCTTAATATACAAAGGCGTATTATAGCAGAGATGACATGTTGATTCGATGTGCACTCTTGCTGATTAAATTTCTCACATAAATTAACAAAACTTATATTGAGTCATACATGTCACACTTACTCACACATGCACACACACACACACACACACCACACACACACACACACACACACACACATTTATGAAAAGGAAAAAATCACAAATGTATACCTACAGACATTTATATTAAATACGTACGTATGTGTTTGTAAAACGATCCAGAAATGCAAGAGCCTCACGGTCCTGTGACATCATTCGTAGCCCAATAGTGTGCTTTCCCATACATTATGTATAAGGAGAATTATTCTCTCAAGATATTTGTGCAGCGTTCGACTTTCCTTGTCCGAGTGCACGCATTAATGTTAATCATAATTGTACACCTACATGTGTGCGTGTACCTATCTGTGTATGCGGTGTGTGTACATGTATACAGATATCTTTATAAATGTGTGTGTGGGGGGGAGTGTACGTATGTATACAGAAGTAAGACAATTCAGAAATCCGCAAAGCTTTTAAATTATATACAAAATTTGTGTTTCTTACTTTGTTACAATATTGTAAAAATGCGTGACTGTGTGGGAATACAGGTATTCATGATGCAGCTGGGATGACAAATGCAAGATGTAAGAGGTTTATGTTGTATGCTGTATATAAAGGAGAACAAATAGGGCGAAAAGGCGTTTTTCAAGTAAGCGACTGCATACAATGAGATTTACGATATAATTCTAAATGAGAGTAAAATTTTTGAATTCCCTAATTAGGAGAAAATTAAAAGATTTTGGTTGGAAAATGCAACAAATTTGTTAAGCCTCAAGAAAATGAAATAAAATCAAGAAGGTGAAAATCCGGACGTTGTTACATGGAGGTGAGAAGGAAATGGCGGATGGCGAATGGCAGAGAAGAGAGAGAGAGAGAGAGAGAGAGAGAGAGAGAGAGAGAGAGCGAGAGCGAGAGACAGAGACAGACAGACAGAAAGAAACAAAAATACTCATTTTTGAGAGAAGAATGGAAAATGCACACAAGGGAAGGGAAGCAACAGAAGCGATGTATGGGTTTGCATATGAGAGTCTAGGCAGCGGTCAGACGTCAAAGGGGAAGTGGGAGACGGAAATGGATGATTCTGAGAAGCCCAGTAAAACAAAGATTGCTGAAGCATAGGAGAATGGATGTGTGAGCGCGTTATTGTGCACGCATGCGTGTGTGAATCAGTGTGTGATGAGTAGGTGTGTGGGTATGTGCTTGTTCGCGTACCGGTCTGTGTGTATATATGTATATATGTATATATGAGTGTATAAATAAAGAGACCAAATGGACAAAGAATGGAACGTATTGTATGAGAGTACTTATCGGTGAGCGTGCGTGTTTGTGAGTATGTGCGTATGTGTGTGTGTGTGCGTGAGTGTGTGTGTGTGTGTGCATATGCGT
>NC_042999.1:91528656-91546156 GCF_006345805.1 Octopus sinensis
ATCGAGTTAACGGTTCACCATGAAGATAATATGGACGCCGCCCGGGTTAGAAAGATTGGCTGTTATGTTTACATAACGAGGAATGTGAAGACGCAGGCTGGAAAAAGTAGCATTTTCCAATCGAAGTCGGATGTAGAGGGTTTGTTGGACACAGTGTGAGACGACTGTTGTTATAGTTAGGCCTAACTCATCGTAAGGTAAATACTACCATGACCGATATCCAAACTGCAGTGGAGCAGGCTAGCCACTGGATTTGGTTAAAAAGAGACGATGAGCGATGGACAAAGAAATGTTGAGCTGTATTTAATAACCAGTTGATCTAGCAGGTGGAGCCCCATATCAGTGGGGGGGGGGGCGTGCGCATTGATGCCGTCGTGAGGTAGGTACCGAAACGGCGCGCATGTTCTCCTGATGATCCCATACACTTGCTGGCTTCCGGTATGCGGAGTTCTCGACTGGCAGCACTTGCATATGCACGTTGTTTGCAAGACATCTGCACAGTGAATATATTAGACACTCAGTGAAAGTTTTTAGATGTCAAAATAAGAGTGGAAATGTTGTTTCGAGCATGGCTCTTCATCGGAAAGAGAAAAATGTTCAGAGAGGAGGGAAAAGAGGAAGGAACATATATTCCGAGAAAAGTACATGTGTCGTTACATGGCGGAAAAATAACTGACCGGAATTTAGAGAGATATAGAGAGTGTGGTTTTTTAAGGCAAGAAAGTGCAAAAATGACCATTGTGTGGGGAGAGGGGGAGAGAAAGACAGAGAGAGTGTGTGTATGTGGGGGGATATTGTGTGTGTGTGCACACGCACCTGTGTGGATTGTGAGCAGCGTGTTTTGTACTGTGTGGGATGGTAGTATATGTGTGCTTGTGTGTGTTTTTGTGACTAATGTGTGTGCAAGGGAGTGAATCGAACAGATTAGTAGTATTATCATCATATAGCGGTGGACAAAAGTAGGAATGTGAGGCAAGGTGAAATGTGTGTGAGTACGTAGGTATCGCTGCGTGTCTACGGATGTGTTTGTGTGTGTTCGCATGAATGTTGTGGGTGCTTGTGTACGGCCGTGTGTATATGTGTGTATATATGTGTACGGTTGTGCGCGTTGCTGTGCGTGAGGAGTTTATGTATGAAGAGTTTATGTATGTCTCTTCTATTTTTTAATTGTTATAAATCTTCCACTGAGGAAGGAGCCGCCTTCCAACAAAGATACAGCGCTCGATCTTTGGGATGTAGTTAACAAGGACAAATTCACATTTGGAACTTGACAAAAGTCTTGCATATTTTTTCTTTTCCACTTGCACATTGTACTTGTAATGTACGAATCAGAAAATCCCAGTTTATCCAGATTCTCCTTTCAGCATTTACGAACAAAATATAGCGCTTCAATTATTATTGGTATGAATATGAATTCATAGTCTGGATATAGAAGCTGGAGGTTTCAAAGTAGTTGTCCATGGATATCTTCTTTTTCTTTGATTTTCAAAGAGATATTTATATCTGCAGGGCAGTTAACCTGAATGATGGTACATACCTTTGTCCCTTTGTCCCAAACTACAATATCCGGCCTGTTATGCTTACATTTGACAGCAGTTTTGATGGGAATATTTCACCAGTATTCCTTGAGTTGGTGTTTATGAATATATTTCATAACAGAGGGATTTTCTAAGTTTATTTCAGGACAGCCTTTTAGCTCATGAGCAGGAACAGTGGAGGAGCATCACAACCAAGTGCTTAAGGGGATTTGAATAAATGTAATAAAAACAAAAGCTGAAAGAAATATTATCCATTTTTCACACTTTCTAGGGGTAAGCATATAGGAAATAATAGTTGCTACCCAAGGACAAAAATCGTACTACCACAATGTACTATATTTACTAACTAGGTCTACTTCGACATACCCAACCATCTCTTTATATAGCAATTGCTTACTTAAAATATGGGTGTGGGAGGCTCTGTGTAGAGCCGTCTGTTTTCAGTTGCCCGGTGTGTTTGAGTACACCGCGTAATTAATAACAATTCTATCATGAAGTGATAAGTATAAATCTTAAGCGTTCTATAAAGAACACCTACCTATCCATGAGTCTGGTGGAATAGTCAAATTTGTGTAGGGATGAGCCGATCCAAATTTACTTCTCACACCCTTAAAGTTTTCAACAACATAAGCAGTGGTAACATAACTTTGATAAGAATAGGATAGTGTTGAATCTCTCTCCCACTCGCTCTCTTTGTCTCTCTCTCTCTCTCTCTCCGTACCATTTTAATTGATCAAATATGGGATCGATTAAATATGCATAATTGATGCACATGAGATAACATCTGTTTTACTTTATTATGGAACTGAGATTATAGGTCTAAAGGAATAAATGTTTGAACAACAGAGAAACATCGGATAATCTTCTGTACATTACGCTCTACTGAGCCAGAAGAGACTGTTTGTAGCTACAGTCGTAATGTTTTGCTTTTGTCGATATACCGACCACCTCCCGCTTGGCATATTTTCTACTATTCTACTAGGTTTGCTCATGAAAGCAATAACATTTTAGCAGGGTATTCACAAACACCCACATGCACATACATACACACTCATATACATGTACACAGATATGCGATGATAAAAACAGTCGGTACTTCGCAGTATAGAGAAATAAACAGTAATAAAACGAAATTATTGCAGATGGTAAATTTATGTAAAATGAAATATTTTTAACGGCTCTGTTTTATACAAGAAACTGTTGCATCAGAGAATTACACCAATATTTAACTGCAACATTAAAATATCTTCGGATAATTAATGATAATTTCAAATATTAGACATGTTAATTTTAGATTCACAATTTCTATAACATCTTTTGAAAAATTTTGAAATGTAAAATGAATGTTTAGACACTGATTTATGATATTTTAATAACCTGGAACGAAGGCAAAATACGTTAACTCTGTTCAAACTAACAAGTTTATTTTTACGAATGTTACGAATGTCTGAATATAAAACATAATTCAATGTTTAATTTTTAATTTTAATTCCTTATGTATTTCAAACTTAACTACTTGGTCACCATTCCCAATTGATTAGAGAATAGCATTTATTAATATATTTATTGTGTAAATGAAAACATTTGTCTCTACGTCAGCATCACAAATCAGCCATGATTCGATATAGTGATAATTTTTGGTTCTTCAGCACACAGTAGGAGAGTTGAGTAATTTATTCATCACCGTCGATACTCTGGACAAAATGTAATTAAAGTAGAAATTGGCTGGTATTCAGTAGTTACCACATGCAGCACCGATTTAAACTATGAAAGCTTAGTGTTTGGACAAAGAAATGAATAATAAAGTGCTGTAGGGCATTGCTCGTGAGTTCATAAAGGACGAACTGTGGATGAAGGCTTTTACTGCAGACTAGTTAGTGAATTATTCGGCAGAAAAGGCACTTCCAGTAAAACGAATACTAAGACCTGGGCTTAAAGAGTGAATCGCCCTTTCTCTTGAGTCTATATGTTTGACACACAAAATGAACAATAGTTCAACAAATCACTCACTGTCAGTTGTTATTTTAAATATAGCTTAACAAAAGCTATAGCAGAATGGCCAGAAACACAGTGAAAGGCCAGTGGCAGGATTGAACCTATAAACAATAGGTAAATAGTCCAATTCTTTATCTATCAGAAAATTACCCTTTGCAATAACCATGTTATTAAATGTATTTACTGGCAGGAGCGTCTGCCGCAACGTTCTGAGTTCAAATTCCGCCATGGTCGACTTTGCCTTTCATCCTTTAGGCATATGAATAATGAAGGACACATTGGGCAAACAAATTGCAATTACACAGTAACTTGGATGATCAATTAGAGTGACCGGGTGTTAAAAAATAAAACAAAAAATATTCAAATAAGTATCAACAGTTTGGGGCATTCCACCTATGACGTAAACATGACGGCACATGCAATGAAATCTGTTCTACACAAGATTCAATTTCTACTGCATACTTGATGATATGGAAATATATGAGGAATTTATCAGAAATACGTGGGAACTGTTTGAAGAGGCCGTAGTTGGACACAGAACGGATTAAATATCACAATACCCTATCAATTGATGATCATTAAGAATGTGATTATCCCACGGGCACTTATAAATAATGTTCAGATTAGAGAACAGTGTTGATTTTAGATAAATTGGAATTTTCTCTGTTGTCCTCAACTATTAGCATTTGATCGATAGCTAAAACCCGAAAATCAATTATTTAACCCTCTTGTTAAACGACAAACAGACAAACGATTCGCTAACAGAAATGAATATTTCTTCAGTGTCAATGATAATTTTTTAAATATATTTTTGCTATTAATTTTTCAATTGTCTATTGGTTCATTCCATTTTTTTTATTTTGGCTTCAGAAAACTTTTTTGCGAAGCTCTCAATCTTATTGAGTTAACCAGGATGTGTTTCTTCGTTTGTTTGTTTTTTGTTCTTTTTATCGAATCAAACACTATTGTAACATTTGAAAACTGAAGCAAGAAATACTGACGAATGTCCACAACTTGTGTAAATATCGAATTATTTGCTGTCAATATCAGAATGTCATCGTGAAAAAAAGCGGTAGGATTACCGTTATACGGATATAAGGTCAGTTGAATACATCTGATTTCAATTCTCACTTGGTCACATTTCATTTCTATTTTTCTCTCACTCTATTTCTCTTTCTGTTTCTCCCACTTCCCGTATATGTATGTATGATATATGTATATATATATATATATATATATATATATATATATATATATATATATATATATATATACAAGAAGAAACATACACACACAAACACACACACACACACACACATATATACTTACTAGCGGTAGGATTACGGATATACGGCCAGTCAAATACATCTGATTTCAATTCTTTTTGGGAATTTATATATATATATATGTATATATACGCTATGTACTTAATTTATCGACCCCGAAAGGATGAACGGTAAAGTCGACCTCGGTTGAATTTGAACACAGAAAGCCAGACGAAATACCTATTTCTTTACTACCCACAGAGGAGACAAACAAGGATAGACAGACGGATTAAGTCGATTATATCGACCCCAGTGCGTAACTGGTACTTAATTTATCGACCCCGGAAGGATGAAAGGCAAAGTCGACCGCGGCCGAATTTGAACTCAGGACGTAAAGACTGACGAAATAACGCTAAGCATTTCGCCCGGTGTGCTAACGTTTCTGCCAGCCCGCCGCCTTGCCAAGATATGGAAATTGTTAAAGTATAGTACAACGGTTTAGCATTTTTCAAACGTGTAGTAAGACTCAAATACGACAGTTTTTCCAAAAGTATTTCTGACTGAAAATATCATACATGCATAGAGTTACGACTGTATGACCCAACAAAGTATTATTGTTAAGCTGAAACTGTTGCTAATGTAAAAAGAAATGGAATGGTGAAACTATTTTTTCATTTTCTGAAAAAGTAACATTTTGGGCTTGACTTACGACACTCTTGCATAAAAGCAACGATATATATATATATATATATATATATATATATAATATATATATATATGTGTGTGTGTGTGTGTGTACAGTTCTCTACTTCTAACGAATGAAGACATCACGAAAATTCATGAACTGATCCTGGAGGACCGTCTCCGAGCAATTTATGAATTTGTTCATATTTGTTTTTTGACTGGTTCGTCCTCGAGCTCCTGCGAACGAATTTTGAGTGAGGAATTGCGAATGAAAAGAGTTGCAGGAAAATTTGTGCCTTGCTTGCTCACGGAAGATCAAAAGCAGTCATGACTGAATAGGTGTCGTTAACTGAAAGAACGCAGGTCATCACTGGTGACAAAAGCTAGTGATACGGAATTTTCAGATGTGGAAGAGGTGAAGAAAAAAAAACACGCAGGTGTTAAAAGACATCACGCCGCAAGAGTTCCAGTACTGCTTTGAATGGTAGAAAATGTGCCTGGACCGAAGCATTGCTTCAAATCGGGAATACTTTGAAGGCGATCAAAATGTAAACATGTAAAACTAAGTGAATATTATTGTAAAATTCTGGTTTCTTTTGGTTCCCCTCGTATATTATAATCCATAAATCCATAATCTTATATAGTTTTCCTTCCATGCATGCAGATGATCCCTGATAACAAATAATCTTATATTTTACTTCATTCTGCAACCTGATTAAAAACAATTCTGATAACAACCATTGTATGCCTTACATGTTTGATAATAGCCATTACATTTCCTGCATTAACCACTCCTTTCGCCTTTTCCCTTTACAAGACAACAATTTTCATGTGGCTTTGGAGAATAATTGTCATAGATAGACACGTTATGTAGATTGAGTAGTTATGTTCAATCAGTGATTTAGTTTTATCTCATGTGCTATAATTGAAGAACCTTGAATATGATATATGTCTTCTTATATATAAATAAGTTTGACCCCATTACTGCGGTCTACAGGTTGGTGGTGACAAGATCGATATGCAAAATGGGGCGTAAGCAAAACGGTTGAGGTGGGGAGACCAAACTAGAAATGGAAGATATGATAGATACTGTGCAAAACACATGAACCAACCATGGGACGGATAAACGAAAAGATGATATCCTGACTGAAAAATAAATACAGCGTAAAGGGAAGGAGCAACATGCGGTAAAAGAAGTAGGGTTATAAGAAAGTTCAGCAAAGGAAGTTATCCTGGAGAATGTTGTAGAAAATTGAGCCAAGCAGGTTACACTTATTTTCACGGCGGTATACGGTGAGCTTTTAACCACAACAGATGGAGGAATTGTGTTGATATTATGGTTACCAGTATGGAGTCTATGAATTGTTGAGATAGATTATGATTACATGTAAATCATTGCTTGCAGTGTATGCCTGGCGGCGTAAAAGGAGATCGAAACAGACGTAATGGAGAAATGTAAACAAATGAAAACCAAGACTTAGACCTCTGAACCGGCTGACTCGAAGTTGTAAGGGGATTTGAAGAAGCGTTCGTGAATCCTAGCCACATTAAAATAAAGGAACAACTTCTTCGTAGTAATGTATGGTGTAACTTGATAAAATATCTTGATGTTGAGGTGACAGTGCCACGAGAAGGCAGTATAGAGGGGATATATAAAATAATGCATTTTGAAATATGAAGTAGGAAATCGAGAGGTGCATGAAAACAGCAGTGAGAGGTACTTTTATTTCATTCGAGATGTTGTGGCTTTATAGCCACCATATCTTGCTTGGATGGAATGAAACTTAAGAAAGATACCAGAACATTGTTTTCCGAACTGCAGGAGGAGCAGTAAATGCTTGAGAATGGTTATAATGGCATGTGGAAAATTAACAAAACGGAAAACAAATTGCAAACCCTTGGAAAAAATTCAACAAAATAACAATTACATCATTAGAGAGTTTATAGCAGCAACTAATTGATGTGGCTCCCTGAATAACAGAGGAAGATAATATATTTTACAGTGGAGAACAAATAAACTATACATTCCGCAGTAGCTTTTGTGCTACTCGGTCTTACTAGAGAAAATGATTCAGTCGGAATATATGAAATTGTAGTGTTCTCTAGTCGATAGCTGATGAAGGGAATGTCCCGCAAAACAAGCTGCGTGAAAAATACAATATAGTTACAATAATAGGTCACTTGTTTACAAGAGAGGAAGGAAAGGGTGTAATTGAATTGTCTTTCACAAGATGATTAGATGCGTTACGATATATCCCCAGTCAGATATAAAATCTGTAACAATTGTCAGCCATTTTCCTTTACTATTTAGCAACAGCACGATAGTGAACTGTATGCATCGAAATATAAATGCATTCGAACTAAACTGTGTTCATGTTGATAATGGATAAATTCTGGATAGTGTATAATCCATTGACAATGGATAATGGAACATATAAAGATTGATGTTTTCTGATATAAGCAAGATAATATGGTTTGACGAGAGACAGGAAATCTTTTATTCATTAATTTCTCATGATTCACCTAACTGTTAGCTCAGAAAAATATAATGTGAGGTCAGGAGAGTAATACTGAAAGAAGAAATAAATATATAATTTTACGCTATTCTTTGGGCTGTTAGAGCACCAAAGATGACTTCTTTATCTTATGAATCACGGGAAAATACGATGGCATAATTTCATCCTATGTGTTGAATCGTACCTTTTCCCAGGAAATTACTCATTGGTTGATACGTGGTTACAATCTCACTTAAAAACGTTTAAGACGACTGAATTCCTGCTATATATAAACAAGTTCTGCGCTTGGAGCTTGTGTTGATTTTTACGTCAATATTCATTTCGTTCTCTGTATAGAAACCTTAAGCTGTCACAGGTTTTATGCATAAGGGAGATTTTAAGTAAATTGTAACACTCCATGACATTTTACCCTCTGAAATACTTGGTTTTAGTAAAATATATTTGCTATGAACACCGTTAATAAAAGCTACCTCACATACTGTACTTCCTTTTATCTGAATATTCTGAATCTGGATATGCTGAATTCGTTCAATGAAATATCTAGTCAACACGGAGTCAGCGGTATACGAAAAATTGAATCTTACGGTTTCCACATCCGAACAAGAATTTTCCGTCTTAGCTTTGGAAGTTCGTCACTGAGGAGACGAAATCAAGTCGAAACATTGTTTTGACAGAAACATTGTGTCTGTCGATCTCCCGATGCTCTGAGCAAAGTTCTGTACTTTTTAGCACAAGATCATCTTGATGAGTTTCTCGGAGACCAAATATTACTCGTATACACATTACAAATAGAGATACTGGTATTCAGTCGGTAATTTGACATTTACTGATCCAACAATTTGCGACTGCTTACAATTCTTAATCATGCAAAGATATTAGCTAACGGTGGAATACATCACACATACAGCATTTGGCAGAGAAATACATCACGCATCACATATCTCACAGTGTAATACATCATAGGTAATTGTCAATCTGCGGAATGATTTACCGAATAAATTTTACATAAATCCAAATATGTTATCGGAGAAAAAAAAAAACATACTCGCTATTGGCATTTAACAGAGAACAACTATAAGAATATGTCATGGTATGATTGAATATGTAGCAAATTGTATTTTGAGATTAGATGATTGGGGAAAAGGAAAAGAAACAAGAATTAAACTGAGAACACTTGAAAATGTTCTCTAAAAGTGATTTACAACATTATTTATAGATGTAAATGAATAAGTATGTAATCAATATAATACATTTAATTAAAACCAGTGTGTAAACTTCAAACGTTAAGATATTTCAAAGTCTCTTTTGAAGCTGTCCAAAAGTTTTAAAAATGGTGAAATCACTAGACTTAGAAATATTAGAGTTGTTTAGTGGAGATAACCGTATAAATGACTGAATCATTAATAGCTTCACTCTAAAATTCTGATGGGGTTCTTCGTGAGTTTCACCCTTCCTGGGTTAATATAAAGAAAATACGAAAGTCAGTGTTTAAATAGGTTTTTAAATTAAGACAGTTTGAATTGATTATCTGACTTTTATTCCTACCAGAAAAGTAGTCTCATGTAAAGCCAACGAGTAAATATTTAGTTATACTTGACTGTATTCAATTCTAAAAATATTTGTTTACTACCCACAAGGGGCTAAAGACATAAGGGACAAACAAGGACAGACAAACGGATTAAGTCGATTATATCGACACCAGTGCGTAACTGGTACTTCATTTATCGACCCCGAAAGGATGAAAAGAAAAGTCGACCATGGCGGAATTTGAACTCACAACGTAGCGGCAGACGAAATACGGCTACGCATTTCGCCCGGCGTGCTAACGTTTCTGCCAGCTCACCGCCTTCTTCAATTCTAAATAACGTGTGCTTTCTTTATAAAAGTCGTGTGCAATATCCGTCTGTGAACTTTTCAACCTTTATTTTCTCTTCATATGCAAATGAAGATTAAAAGCTGTCTGGAGTCTTAATTTAGTGCAGTTCTTATAACCAAATTCCTAAGCTTTTCAGAAAATTTAAATTTTAGAATTTATTACAAGGTGTGGATGGGTGCTTGATATGAAATTTTAACCAAAAGATATAAATCCTGTATTTAATTTTCACTGCAATACAAGCTAATATTTCATTTGGATACTGTTTACGCAATGTTATGAAATTTTTACGGCTCCAGAAAATGTGAAGATTGGCAATAATAGCAGATTGTTGGATTAATCTTCTTGCACTATTAAAATTATTCTACCTATATTTAGAATCGAAACCGCTTGAATCAACTTTATGAAGTATTAGTGACTGCCTGTAGCTACTTGCGTTTCCTGTGGGCTCTCCATGGTTTTGTAAGGTCCTGAAAATGTGTATGTCGTGTAACATCTAAGATTTACAAGAAATATTTTAGTATATTACTTATTGGCTTTTGTAAAACTTTCGCAAATTTTCGTTGCTTAACTGCTTTCCAGTGTCGCGATTTAAAGGTTCGTCGTCTGGTCTTTTGTAGTGATTAGTTGAGTTGATAAACGAAAATATGTTTCATTGGCTGCGTGTTGTAGTCGCTGAACAACACCTGCTAACATTTAACAGATGCTTTTATTATCGTATATAGAGACAAACTGTGTTGGCTTTTAGAAATAAGAACAGCAATAATTACATAATGGGAAAGAGATTGCTTGGTGTTTATGGCAAGCTATTGATACGGCAACATGTGGCTTGTCCAACATAGCTGGAAATAATCGTGCTGTATTCATGGCGACAGAGGTTCGTGTCATCTATCTGTGCCATCTGTCTTATTGTCTTCCTGGATCGTCTGGCTGATAAAAATGCGCGCCCAAAAGTTTTTATAGGAAACCGGACGTTTAATTGTAGGTTGTTTGAAAAAATCTGTCCACGATATCACGTTATGCAGATTGGTCAGTTAGAAGATCGATCATGTGAAACTGTGGTGGTTTGGTCATCATGTCTGATCGCATATCCAGGTCATCGATCCTTCTTACATCAGTTTGTGTGATAAAGACAACTGCATTAGATGCAATAAACATTAAACAGAGATGGTTGTATATGTAATTCAAGATTCATATTTATTTTGATATGTTGCCTTACATATTATTTGGAGTATATTTTAGTTTGTATAACATGACATATTTGTGTGAGTGTGTGCGTGTACATGTGCATGTACGTGTGTGCATGAGTGTGTGTGTGTAAGTGTGTTAAAGTCTATTTCCACATATATTTATAAATTAAAAATATATCTGGTGCAAATACATAATTTAACATATCGATATAAAATGTGTTACACCACAAAATATTCTTCAGTTGTTACACATGTTTTAACAAATAATTAAACTTCCATGCAGAAAATCCGTTTCTCTTCGCCTTTATTATTCAACCGGTATTGTCTCTTGCCATTTTTTTTGTCAGATTTTGTTTCGAATAATTTTGATCCGATGATATATGAATTTTACACTGTTAATTTTAACATTATTCAATCTTGTGACTACATGATGAGTGAAATTAAAAATGCATTATTTGCTTCCTTACAGTAAATACGCTCATATTATACATCAACATGTAGCTATGTAGCTTTTTAGAGACTAAGCATTGGCAAAATTCATTGTATATGAACATACATATGAATATGCATACATATCTACTTGCAGTCGTGCATGCATTCATACATATATCATGCATATAAGACTACCCTGTTGTCTATATTCCATCTTATAACATACATAATTGTAATGGTAGGGTGGGCTGTTTTGGATAAAATGAAAAGGGTGCAAGAGTATTAGTGTGAGAGAAATGAGGTGGCATAGGGAGAATGATTGATATCAGGGAAAGGGAGAACAGATTTGTGTAAGCGACAAATATGGAATAGCAGTGGGATGGTAACGTTAATATAGCTGTCATTTAGGGACACACACGCGCGCGCTTTCAATCATTTTACAAAGCCAAGTCATAATAGAGAGGGGATAACTATTGAAAACAGTGTGTGTGTGTGTAGGGGGGAGTTCGACTGTCTGTCTGTATGTATGTATGTGTGTCACACGCTGTCACCTTTAAGGAAACGAATGATTTAGATCAACGATTTACTCTATTAACATATATACCCTTATGACATTACGCACATGGATGGAAGTGACTTAATCATATTTGTGATTAAACCAAACTCATTCTTTTTTCTGATCCCTCCTTCTCTCTCTCTCTCTCTCTCTCTCTCTCTTTACTCACACACACATCTTTCATATCACGCTCTTTCTCGCTTCGCAATCTCTGACTATCTCTCTCTCTTTCTCTCTCCACACACGTCTTTCACATCACACGTTTTCTCACTGAGAGTTTCGTGTTAGCACTTAGGGTTACAATTTTGAATTAGAATAAGGATTACGTTTAAGCAGAAACTGAAAAGGGGACTCAAAAGATTTGAAGTTGTGTACAGATTTTTACAGAACTGAGGTTGCATATGTTTAGAATTTGGATATCAAACAAAAATATATTAAATGAAGAAAAAAAAGGTCTACAAAGTATTCTTAGTCCGAAATTTTGCGGAGTGTTTTTTCGAAAATATTTATTATAAGTTAGATAAAGAGCTTTGCAATGTTACTGTTAATTCTTTGAATCATTAACTCGGGCAACGCCGGGTATTTCAGCTAGTATAGTATATTTTTAGACGAGAACATTACTATTTATCCATTGGTGAGAAATTCGAATCCTCTGTTGTAATCCCCTGTCGGACTATTATAAAGCGCACTCCGGTAGAGCAGTATACTTAGACAAGACCAGGACTATCTATGACCGTCTACTTCGGTACACTCTCCTATACTGCGACTGACTGACAGTATTGATAACGACCAGCACATATCACTCCTCACGTGCGAGGGGTGTTCTATTATTACTATTGCAATAACAATAACGAAGAACGAACATACATATACTCCCTTACTTGGCTTACACAAGATGAGCAAAAACTGGAATCCTTCGTATTTTTTATAATATTATCGACCTACACCTAAACTTTTCCTATCAAATTCGCTACTTGAGCAAGGTTATATATATTATATGAAAAGTCAGGATGCATAATGTCGTCTTGCAGGAATAGCCGCTAGGATATCGACAGGCTGAAGTCGGACCAGAATATTTGAGCCTACCGGGTGTAACACTGTCACCATCAATGGCTCCAGTTTCACTACCACCGTTATTCCCAATATGTTCTTTTTTCATTGTCACTCAGGTTGCGCAACTACCAGTGTTTTTATTGTGATACCATCACTAGATTAATCAGCTCATGAGGAGGGGGAGGAGGAAGCTCCACCAGTTTCCTTTTATTATTATTATCATTATTCTATGTTTCACTTTTGCTTTATAGTTGTACAAGTTGGCTCCAAGTCTCACCCAGAGACCTCAAGAGACAACAGGTTGGAAGTATACGTTGTTGTTGTGCCTAGTGTGCCATATATTTGGGGTTTTTGGTGTTGTACTAGTGAATGTCTAATAAATAAATAAAAAAAAAATTAAAATAAAATAAATAAATAAATTAAAAATTGCTTGTTTTAAACCTTGAGATTACATAGAAAGTATTTTGCGTAGGATATGAGCAGTTCCCATGAGCACTATCTTTTGAATTTCTGCCATTTTGGGGTTTCCTGATATCTGAGTTAGGTAGCAATTAGCCCCTTTCGCTATCATTCCCAGGGCACCTATGACAACAGGTATTGTTTTAGTCTTCAGGTTCCACATTTTGCTGATTTCTATTTCTATTTCAAGCACTGGAGGTGGTTTGTATTCCCACCAGTTTTTTTTCATGGGGCAAATCTAGGTTTTTGCAAATTACCCAGTGAATATATTGTGCAGCTCTATCATGCCTGTTGAGATACTCTGTAGGCGCTAGAAGACTGCACTTGGAGACAACATGATCAATGGTTTCATTTTGTTGTTGACATACACGACATGTTGGGCTACTGCCATTCTTTAATATGTTGGCCTGGTAGTTTCTAGTTGGTAGGTATTGATCTTGAGCTGCTATGATAAACCCCTCTGTTTCAGATTTTAAGTCAGAGGCCATTAGCCCTTGATGGGTTAGGGCTTTGTCAATATCTGCATTATTCGCTCTCTTTGGGTATTTGCTATAGAAAGGTTTTTCTTGCCATTTATCATTCAGAATATCTAAGGCCGCAGTTTTAGCACGGGTTTCCATGCGCTTAGCTTTTTCTGTGCTTGTTTCTTGTATATCTATCTCTAATTCCGAAATTTGTTGTATTCGGAATTCACTTAGATATTCCTTTGCCTGTTTTGTTACTGAGTATGATGCTTTCTTGTTTTCATGTTTTGAGACAAGTTTTAACATCCAGTCCTCAGACTTTTTCAGGTAGGTGTCTAGGCCAATTGTAGCAATCTTCATTGTTATTGCCAGTTGTAAAACAACAACGGACTCCCTCTTTTCTTGGCAGATAAAGTCGTTCTGTATCTGCCTTAGGGTGGTGCATTCTATGCATAGTCAACAATTTTCGTATTTTTCTGTCGAGCTGACATATTTCAGTAATTGACCAGTTAACGATATTGAAACTGTAAGTCACGACTGGTATGGTTAATGCATTGATCGCTTCGATCCTGTTTCTCGCATTCAGCTGTCTTGAGTATTGCTCTCACTCTTCCATAGCATTCTCTCCTGATCCTTTCCTTCATCTCTGAATGCCTTATTCCGTCCCCTTCAATTACCCCTAGGTACTTGTAGCTCTCCGCTGGGTCTAATTCTTTTATGACATTCTGCTGGTCAAGGTTAACATTGGATGTTTCTGTCATTTTTCCTTTGATAAAGGTAGCTTTTGCACATTTATCGAGGCCAAATTGCATTCTGATGTCGTCACTGGATTGTTTGACTATCGCTAGTAAGCCCTTGAGTTGTTGGTCATTTTTTGCAAAGAGCTTTAAATCATCCATGTAAATGAGATGATTTATATTTTTATCAAACATTTTATATCCGTACTGCGCGTCATTGAGCAGTTTTGAGAGAGGTATTAAGGCTAAACAAAAGAGGAGTGGTGATAGTGAGTCACCCTGGAAAATGCCACATGAAATTTTTACATCACCAGCATTTAGAGATTCATTTTCACTGTTCAAAGTTAGTGTGGTTCTCCATGATCTCATACTTACAGTCAAAAGGTTTCGCAGAGTAGGTGCTATCTTATACATTTCCAGGCATTTCTTAATCCAGCTATGTGGTAGGCTATCAAAAGCCTTTTTATAGTCTATCCAGGCTATTGATAAGTTTTTGTGTCGTTTGTGACAATCTTCTAAGATCATTTTATTGATGAGTAGTTGATCTTTACAACCGTAGGATCCACGTTTACATCCTTTCTGTTCATTAGGGAATATGCTGCTGTCTGTTAAAAAACTATAAGTATATTCCGTCAGGACAGATGTTAGCGTTTTATACATAGTTGTTAAGCAGGTTATGGGTCTATAGTTTTTTGGTTCATTTGTTTCTTCACTTTTTGGAAGCAGGAATGTTAACCCATTAACTAGCCAAGGAGGCATCCTACTAGGGTATTGCAAAACATCATTGTAAATTTCTGTTAGCAGTTCATGGCTCTCTGGGAAGGCATTCAACCAGAAGTTAGGAATTTTATCCTTTCCTGGAGACTTCCATTTGCTTGACCTCCTGAGAGCAGATCTTATATCTTCTACCTTGACACTCTCCCACTTTTGCTCTTGTAAGGAGTCCAATTATGTAGATATTCTATCAATCCAGGGGGCCTTTTCGTTGTGTGTCTTTTCTTCTGCTCAAATTTTATTCCAAAATCCCTGCCCTTCTTCTTTTGATGATACAGACTTTACAGTAACTGCTGTTTTTCCTATCTTCCTGTAAAAATTTGTGGGGTTATTTCTAAACATGTTGTTGTCCTTGAAAAATCTAACACGCTTTTCATACCTCGCTATGCGGGCAGATTTAGCAGATACCTTTTGCTTGATGGTTTCTATGGTGGCATCAATATCAAATATAGTTTTCATATTATATTTTTTTCATTAATTATTGGGTTTTTGTAGGTTTGGTAGTCTTGTGAACCTTAAGTTTTTTCAAATAGTCAATGTTAGATCTAAATAGTTTAATTTTTTGTTGCAGACGCTCTTGCCAAGAAGGATTTTTGTGGGAATGTTTTCTAATCTTTACACCTCATAGGACCGTTGAGATTTTCGCGGATGCATAGTATAGGTGGTTGAGATCTGTGATATCAATATCATTAGCTGAAATTATATCCTTAAGTGCAAGCCGGATTTTACTAATTATTTTCATGTTTTGGTTAGAGTTGCGGATTTTAGGGAGTGTATCGCGTTCATCCATGTTGGTTTCCTAAATTTTCAGCTAGAGCTGAATCTGATTTGATTTTTTAGCTTATGTAGTTCTGTTGGGTCAATATTTGTGTGACTTTCTTTATCTATTTGATGTTCATCTGTCTTAGTGTTTATGATTGGTTCAGGGAGTATTTCACTTTATCTATCACTTATACTAACTCTTTCAATCCTTACTTCGATTTTATCAGCCCTGGGCTGGTCTATAATTATTTCCTCTGTATTATCTTCTCTAGCTGCAGCTTCGTTCATTTTATCCGTTACTGCTTGTCTAATTTGATCAATCTCTACTTCAGTCAGTAATTCTTTTTTTATAATGTTTCTTCTGACGTTGGCAAGTTTGTTACTGTCTATGTAGGGTCTTGCTTCAGGGTGTTTCTGTCTCCAGTTTAAGTATGTTTGTACAGTGCTCGATTTATCTGTGGGGAAATATATGGCATGGTAGAAGGCCGCAAGAACTTCTTTATTATCTTCCCAAGACCATTTTTCCTTCTTTTTCTTTTGATTATTTGGTGACGAACATGGATGGCCATCTGTTGGAATATTCCGGTTGTGGGGTACGTCCAGCTCCTGTGTGTTGGGAAGATTTGATCCAGTAGCTGAATTTTTCAATCAGAATTTGGTTCAATTTTTGGGTACGTGGTCTTTTGTAATCCGCGCGATGACCATTGCGGTTTGTAATTTGTTTTGTTGACATTGAAGAATGACGAGCTTCGACTCTTACATTAGGAGACGGATCTGTCAGTTTAGGGTTCTCTGCACGTAAACATTGCTCGTAGCGCAGCTTCTTAAGGCTAACAGATCTGTATTCGTCTGTAATTCTTTTGTTGATAGATTTATCTCCGAACATAGTTTTCTTTTTAAACTTATGAAAGGTTCACTCTGCCTGTATTAGTTCGAAAAGATGAGAATAAAATACGGAAGAAAAGGATCTGTCAGTTATTATTATTATTATTATTATTATTATTATTATTATTATATTATTATTATTATATGATATCACTGATACTATGGCTTTTATATGCAGTAGCAGCAGAGGTTGCAGCGTCAGCAACAGTAGCGTGGGTGGGAGTAGTGGTAAGAGTGGTAGTTGGGCCTCAGATACCTGTGCTATCATAAAAGTAGTAGTTGTAGTGTTAATTTAGTTATTATTATTATTATTATTA
>NC_042999.1:91553656-91558656 GCF_006345805.1 Octopus sinensis
ACGCCCTGACAAACTAATCAATAAGCAATTACTTAACTAATTAATTGATTAACAAGAAAGAATGTGAACAAGTGTGTGTGTCTTTTTTTAGTATCTCTTTTAAAGTACAATATACACACACAGAGACGCGAAAACACACATGCCCAAGTACATACACGCACACAGATATATATGCACGTATATGTGTATATATACGTATGTGTGTACATTATACTATTATATGTGTGTGCTGAATATTTGTAAATACACACACCTATAACACATGTGTGTGTATGTATATATATATATACATAAGTATCTTCATATACACACATATATATGTACACACACATACACACACTCACATATATCGTTATAAGTTTTGTGTTACCAGACATTACAATAAATAATAGGTATAGAATTAACGAAGTATTACAAATATATAAAACTGTTGTGTTTAGAAACAGACGGAGTATTCAATGACCGCACCTCTCTCTGTTGAACCAACAGCTTACTTCACAGTAATCTGCCGTTCATGGCTGCATATATGTTGTTGTTTTTTTCCTTTTCTTGTTTTGATTGTCAGTTTTTTTCAAATTATCTTTTTCTTTTTCTTTTTTTGTTATTGCTATTGTTGGCAAATGCGGTTTCTAAAGACGAACGTATCAACATTTTACAGGACTGAAAACAGATCATAATATAAAAAGAGCATGAGGAAACATCGCTTTATATAGTAAAAAGTATAATAGCTATATAATACGCACGTATTGTGTTTTGATATTTTTATACTCACCATTAGCGCATTTTTCTGTCTAATCTCAGTGACAGAACAATAGGCATTGGAAATAAAAGAAATATTGTATGAATCTTATTTGCTGCCCAAATGATCCGTCTTCCTTATTGTTAGATAAGGAAAAGCTGAGAAATTTCAGCTGTGGCTGCTGTTATTGTAAGGCTATTGTTTATAGCTGTTTTGTTCAAAACCCGTCCGTTGTTTGGTAGGTGTCATTGATGTTCAGTATTGCCATCGCAAACAGTACAAAGAAATGTTAAAATTTCATGGCTAGATTCATATTTCTAGGCTCAACAACCGGAAAATATTGACAGAAAATTGATATATTGTTGAAATCGTTAATACTTTAACCTGCATCAATACTACATATGTGATATTTAAGAACGTTTATGTAAATATTTGGTAGTGGTAAAAGAAGATAGCGAGCCGGAGAGAGCTAGGTTAGTGGGATACCGGAGTAAATGCAATACAATATTTTGAAGTTTACTAAGTTAAGTCTAAGTGTTCAAATCGATCAAGATCGACTTGCTAAACAGAGCAAGAGTGATCAACCGTTTGAGTACCAACAATATTCTTGTTTCGATTAAATAGAATAAATCACGTTACCAGTGTTATTCAGTGATGTGAAAGCAAGAAATAGAAAGAAATCAACATCTGGTCTCAGATACTATTGCATATATTGGAAGTTTCTTGCTAGGAAGTTCTTATAAGCTTTGTATTGTTTATTTCTTTCTGTTCTTGTTTTAAACGAGAACAATGAAATATTTGATGTAGCCAACAACTCACTTTCACCAGACGCAGTGGAATAATGTCAATTAACAATTTCATCTCATATTTAATACCCGATGAAATTAGTGAATATTTTATACGTGGGTTATACCGAATGTAATGTAAATGTGAGTAATAGCTTTTTATTAACTGACATTGTTCCTTCATGTACTTGTTGCATGAGTAACTCTTCTTCGATACAGTAGCAACTCTTCCCGATTGAAGCAAATGATGGGATTCATGCAGAAGCAATGTGCCATCATTGAGTTCTTGATAAAGGAGGTTACTGGCTACCCAGGAGGCACAAAACACTACAGTGTGCTCATGGGGATGACACCATTGACAAAAACAATGTTCACATAAAGATGAAGAGACGTAAAGAAGAAGAAACGGACAATAAAGAAAAAACACGCAGTAGGAGACCATCATCTTGCAGGGTATTCTAGTCGATCTCTGAAACGAATTGTTAGCGAGTCGATGAAATGCTTCGAGCGGACAGACGAGGCACATTCCATGAGTTTATTGCACAAATATATTGTTGTCACAATTCATTGCAGAAGATGGCGAAAGATTTTAGGTATCGGAAAACGTATGCAAAGGTATCACTTCAACAGTTGACATCTTATTTGAAGAGGAGAAGGGTAGAAATCTGCTCTGATTTGCTGGAAGCATTTGAAGCCAGTTAAATCGTCTGTTTTTCCGATCTGGTGATAGAGGATAAAACGTGAATGCCTCTTCATGATCTGGAAACCTAATCCTGTCCAAGGAATAACGTCATACTTCTTCTCCGAGGCCTAAGGCGTTCAAGATCCAGCGATCAGCACAAGAAGTCGTGGTGGCTGTTTTTAGGATCACAAGGGTGTCATTCACCTTGAGGTTTTGGAAGATTGCTCTACTTTGAACAGCGAGAAAAATACCGAGTCACCAAACACTTAGAGAGACCACTGGAAACTATGATGAGTTATTCAACCAACATGTAATATGAACGACCTGTGTCAGTTAACAGTTAGGCCCATTTTTGCATCACTTTTCTTACAATCCACGAAGTACATACTACTACTACTACTACTACTACTACTACTACTACTACTACTACTGCCGCTGCCACTACTACTACTACTACTACTACTACTACTACTACTACTACTGCTGCTGCTGCTGCTGCTGCTACTACTACTACTACTACTACTACTACTACTACTACTACTACTACTACTACTACTATGACATTGTTGGCGAAATATGCAGGTTTTTTCTATTTAGATGTCATCGATTTTCCAAAACTAAAAGCTTCATTTTGTTGTTTTGTCGAACGAAAATTGACAATGGTTAATCCGTGTCAATTGTTACTGATTGGAATATCGAGGCATCAGGAAAAGGAGCATGCATTTTACGTGTTACGTCAATTGATTAAAAATTATATGGTAATAAGTAGTGATATATATTTGTGTGATGTTACCACCCCACTTCCTGTGGTATTTATACCACTTTTGTGTGGTTTTACGAATTTCATCATTTGAGAATGCGGTATTATGAATATTTAACTACCCAATTATTCCTATTATTTAAAATTTCTTTTGCTAAATAAATATATTCCAATGTTTTCATAGCTCTGATTTCCCTGTAAATTCGGATAAACCTTTATAGTATAATGCCCTATCTCGTGAAGCATTCCCAGAAGACCTGGTAAATTCTCTCATAATCAATCTAAAAAGTGTGTTGATGAATTTAACATGAACTGATAGATTCATAGAACTCAACACCTTCAGAGATGGAAGTCCATATTTCAATATTGCTTTTTGTTGGTTATAAACACCTACACATTACAAGATGCTTTTGGCAACAATATTTTGCACATTAAATCTTTCTTATATCGGCTTCTTTCACTCTGCCGAGGCTACTGCCTTGTTTTTGTTATTTAGCTACTGATAAGGGCTATTTGAACATAGATATTACCAAATACATTGTATCATGACGATGTCGTTTTGTTTTCAGGTTTAAAGTACCTAGAACCTCATTATTCTAAGAGGACTATAAAATTATATTTAGCCGCTATATTTTGCAGATCGAGCTACCACATAGCTTGGAGGCATCGACTTCAAGTGTATAGTCGATTAGATCTACTTCGGTGCAAATTTCATAGGCAAGAGCTTATTATGAAGACCGCTTAAGTTTGAAATGCAAATTGAGTTTGTACAAGATTTGAACACAAATAGTAGAAATGTAAAGTGTTGAGCTCTATTTATGTATCAGTTGACTTTAAGTTATGTCAGATTTCACCATTCATCCACCTGCTTGCGTGGCGGTTGTTGTAGCTATTGTTAAAAGTTGTTGCATTCTGTCTAGAAACTAAACGTGATATTTCCAACATGGAATGAGCAGACTAATCGGATTACTGAGTTACTTAATATAGGATTGACGAAGGCTATTGGAAATAATAAATAGAAAGTTGAAGACAGAAAATTACGGGACAATTTAATAAGGGACTAATGATATAAGATTAGAGAGAGAGAGAGAGAGAGAGAGAGAGAGAGAGAGGAGAGAGAGAGAGAGAGAGAGAGAGAGAGAGAGAGAGAAAGCAGTTAACAGACTATAATAGGTTTGTAAGAAAGGCATGAAATCTGACACGTCAGTCGCAAAAATAGACTTGGCGATTTGGCGATGGGAATACCTTTCGATAATTTCTTCGCTTCTCGAAACAAATATAATTTTTGTCTTAACGTGCAGAGTGCTGTTTAACAGATGCAGTAAGAAGTGTTACAACATATTATTAAAGCCACTGTGAGACGTTTGACATGCCTGTGCCGTGTTCAATTCTTTCTAAGTACATCTGGATACAACCTGCAGTATTAGATAATGAGGAGGAAGAAGACTTTAAGGTCCAAATCGGCAGTGTACCATACAAAGTCCCATAACAATATTTAAAATATGAAAAGTATTGAACGGTTGCATAATAAATTACCAGGAGTAGATAGTTTGTCCTGAGATATTTTATTTGAACATACCAATGTTTGCTCGTACCTTCGTTGGTTGGTAGATACAATTACTGGTTGTAGATTACTCATATTCCCAGTTGCATTAGTTGGAAATCAGTCACGCCGCTGAAGAGTAGCGCAAAGAGGATTATAAAACATAATTATATAATTCTGAAAAAGAATTAGTGTCTGGCTAAATCTACAAGCTAAAAGACTGATATTTGCTTCTGTGAAGGAACAATTGTGAGCGCAAATATATGTAATTTCGAAAGTATATCTTAAGTGCAATATTTATTTCATGAGTCAAGCGAAAGCTAGGTATATAAAAAGTTTTATAGAAGATCTGATTAATTTACAAGACGGAAAAACATTGAATATTTGGCAAATATATCAATAGAAGCCAGGTTCTATCTCGTCTTTAAGGATGAGATATTCATTACGCAGCTATATTTGACTGTGATTTTGCTTGTCTCTAAGATTTAGAC
>NC_042999.1:91561156-91566156 GCF_006345805.1 Octopus sinensis
ATATTTGAAGTTTTGTTGGAGAATCTCCGACGTCTCTCTATGTGTTCACTTAGAGGTATTTATCTATATCTCGGGAAACGGATTTGTTCTGTATTCAGTGTTATTCTCTGTTATTCAGTGTTATTCTCTGTATTCGGTGTTATTCAGTGTTATTCGGTGTTATTCAGTGTTATTCGGTAAAAGAGACCGACAGAATAGGTACCAGGCTTTAAAAAGTAAGTACTGGTGTCGATCCGTTTGACTGAAATTCTTTAAGGCAGTACCTTAGCGTGGCTACAGTCTAATGACTGAAACAAATAAAAGATAATATATATATATATAGTTAATCCAAACATGAAAACACAACAACGCGAGGACGTGGAACAAGTATAGTATTATTGGACGCTCAGGAAAGAAGGAATGAAGGAGGGTTTAACGCTTCGAGCGGAACACTTCGTCAGAAACATAGGAAAAGGAAAGATCCAAAGAAGGAGGAAAAAAATCGCCAACGGTACACACGCGGTCACATTTTGAATGTATATATACATATATATACTAGCATTGAAGACCCGTCGTTGCCGGGTCATAGTGCTAGTGCATGTATATATGTGTATATATATGTGTACATATTACATGTACATCTATATATATACATCTACACATAAAATGCAAAATACAAAGTTATATCTTGATATCGCTAGTGATAACAATACTCAAAATATATAACAGACTGGACTTGTTAGCGCTTCTTCTTTCTCTACATTGTATACTTTATAGACAATAGTCTTTTCTTTAATTTAATCTTTTATTATCCATCTGGACTATTCCATTTCTGCACGCTAATTTTATTTTTAATTTAATTCCCATTCATGTGAAACCACATATTCAAGTTCAAATCATTGATGCAATTTTATACCAATTGCTATTTTTACTTATATTATACTTTAGTTTGATTTTAATTATTACTTACTACATATAATTCAAATGTTATTATTATTTTTATTGTTAAAGTTAAAGCATCTGACATAAAATAGAGAAATATTTTTGTTTCACTTTTAACACGTAATACTGAAATAGTGGAGAAGATATGATATTGCAATGGGCTCGCTCTAGGCAAGAAGTTGAACATTATTTTGCCCATGAAACTACATGGGCCCTAAGTAAGGCATGTGTAATATTTGAATGAAATTGGTTGTGTAGTTCTCAGGTTTTAGGGAATCGTAGCGGAGAAGATATGATATTGCTGTGGGCTCGACCTGGGCAAAAAGTTAAAATTTTTTGCCGATGACACTTCCCGGACCCTAAGTAAGGCATATGTAAAATTTGAATGAAATTGGTTGTGTAGTTCTCAAGTTTTAGGGAAACACACTGGCAGACAGACAGACACACATTCTCAGTTTTATATATATATGTAGATAAAGAGAGAGAGAGAGAGAGAGAGAGAGAGAGAGAGAGAGAGAGAGAAAGAGAGAGAGAGAGAGCGTGTGAAATAAATATTTTCATGCATGCATGCATACACAAACACACACACACATATTTTTGAGAGAATATATTGAAGCAAAAATATCATATTCCTTTATTTCATCTATGAAACGTGTTTCTGCGTTCGACAATCGCTTTGTATCTCAGGTATTTATATGCTTGTGATTCGTAATTTGACTCGCATTTAAAATTGCCGTCATCGATTATCAAACGCAATATCAAAATATGAGTAACAGATTCAATAAAGAAATACCAAATTTCATACGTTTTTCTTTAATAATAGAAGTACTCTTTATAATGCGTAATAGTACAATGCTAGTCGCATAGAACACTACATGATCATGTTGCCTAGCGTGGTTAACGTGAACACTATATAGAGTCAATAAGATAATGTTGTCCTGCTTCAATTGCATCCATTTGCATGCGTGTGTGTGTGTGTGCGTGTGTGTGTGTGCATATCTGTGTGTTTGTTCGTGTGTACACACACACACACACACACGCAAAAGAATGGTTGAAAGTGATTTTGAAGTTTCTGTAGCCGTAGAGTAAAACAAGCATAATTTGTAGATACATGAAAACTGAATTAAGAGAATTTTTACTGACTGGAGCAAGGCAGTTTGTGGAGCTCAAATTTAATTTTGTGTAGGCGAAAAGTTCAGCAGTTGTAGGGCTTCATAAGAGCCAAGACAAAATGGTGCAGACAAATTTAGAATGGTAGTCAATAGCACTGAGTGTCAATTTATAAACAAAATTAAAGCGTGTAATGAATGCTCGAGGTTGTGGGGAGGGCGCAGTTTATAGTATATGTGAGGAAGCACGTGCACACACACACACACTCACACATACATACACACATATACATGCATATATACACGCATAAATATATAATGCAATAGTCCATTCGAACACACACATACCTATATATATATTTCTTTACTACCCACAAGGGGCTAAACACAGAGGGGACAAACAAGGACAGACAAAGGGATTAAGTCGACTACCCCAGCGTAACTGGTACTTAATTTATCGACCCCGAAAGGATGAAAGGCAAAGTCGACCTCGGCGGAATTTGAACTCGGAACGTAACGACAGACGAATTTCGCCCGGCGTGCTAACGTTTCTACCAGCTCGCCGCCTACATACCTATATATATATAGATATATACATGTGTGTGCGTGCAAATGAATAAAGTATTTTTAAAGCATGTATGTAAACACACACACACACACACAGGAGTCAGAATGCTGGAACCATAGGTTTTAAGTTGCCCATTAACGTATTTCTCCACCATCCGTCCAACCAGAAATGCCTTGACTAATACACTTCCAAAATACCATTTAATTAAATATCAGTCCAACCATATCTGACCAAAGCAGCGATTATTACCAACAGAAAACCTATGGTTTCAGTAGGAATAATTATTAATGACGTCATAATGTTGATTGGCAAAATCATTAGTCTATGTGCGTATATGCCTGTGTGTATGTTTTATTATTGCATATGCACATGTGTTCTGTATGCGTGTCTTTGCGTTTGGCATTTCAGTCCCTTTCAAATATTTTACTATTCTGTGTCTGTGTGTGATGTCGTTTAGAGCTCTACTGGTAACATGTAACCCAGTACAACCTCTTACACTGTTGTTTGGTCGGATCATTAGCGACTGAAGTAGCAATCTTGTCCCGCGTGCTTGGTGAAGAGGATTTTGTACAACCGACAGGATGAAAAACAAAAAGACCCTTTAAAAGGTTCAATAGTGATCCAATGATGTTTACATACATACATGAAGTATGTGCATGTAGGCTTAACGGCATGCTTTTATTTCGTTCAAATAGGGCATGATAAAATAAATAACCTTCATCTCTGAAGATCCGAAGCTAGCTGTAGGAAACCGGCAAGGGACACTGATACAGGTGGAAATATACCGTCATGCTAAGCTGGGAACCATGGTGCAAGCATATATCTGGAATAAAGTTTTAATATCCTGGAGATTCTAAGTTAGATGGCGCTACGAAGTCTGAAGATCCATCCTATTGACTTTGAAAAGTGTCCTACATTCTCATAGTCTTTTCTACTCTAGGCACAAGGCCCGAAATTTTTGTGGAGGGGGCCAGTTGATTAGACTGACCGCAGTACGCAACTGGTACTTAAATTATCGACCCCGAAAGGATGAACGGCAAACTGGGCAAAAATACTACAGAAACTAACTAAAAGAGCCAGACTCCTTATGTACTAGCTTGTATGAGCCGAGCATCTGGTATAAAGGGCCAGACAAACCAGATTCACCGGAAAGCTCATGGTGTTTCCCTTTTTCGACATTATCTATATTCACTGGGGTCCCTCTGGTCATATTTACATGAAGGAATTTTTTAGAGAGTTCAGGAAGAGATTTCGTCGCAAAAGACCAGAGCACCTGCATCAGAATAATCTACCAGTCCATAATTCCCTCCTGGAAACCAACTACTTGATAGAGATGGACATCAAACTAGTCCCTACCCTGCCTACTGTCCAGAAATTGCACCCTGTGAATTTTGAATTTCTCACAAGCTGAAGGAGAAGATGAAAGAGGCTGTGACAAGGTTCCTGCACACGTTTCCTTTGGAAGATTGCCATGGAACCTTCATGAAGTGTCCGGAGCGCTACAATAAATACATTGGAATCAGAGAAACCTGCTTTGAAGGAGATTAGAGTTTTGTATTTCTTTGAAATTAATAAATGTCTCTCCTAAAAAGGTGTCAAAGTTTCTGGAGTGCACCTTGTAATTTCATTCAAATCTAGAATGGATTTTATTAATAATTAGTACATCTGTCCATATTTGACCGGTATTTCATTTTGTCGACTTGGACAGGATGAATTAAAAATCTGACCTTATTTTATCCCATTTACCTCCCGAATTCATTTTCACCAACTTTAATTTTACTTTTCCTTTTTCTGTGAGGTGCAAAGATAACTTAGTCCTAAGAATAATTATTAATGATGTCATGAAGTTAATGGGCAGAATCATTAGTGCATCTACAGTATTTCTCTTGAATGTTCTGAGTTCAAATCCGCCAAGGTCGACTTTTCATTTTATTCTTCCGGGATTGATAAAATAATGAACGAATCAACTACATATATTGATTAATCAACTGTTCCCCCACCCTAACATCTCAGTCCTCGTATCTATTTTAGAAACAATTATTGCTTACGTCATAATCAACTTTATTTCGATATTTCTATATCACGTTTTTTCCACTATCATTATTATTATTATCATTATTATTATTATTATTATTATTATTATTATTATTATTATTATTATTATTAGTTGCGGATTAGTCTTTAATTATTGTATTATCTTCTGTATTAAATTATGGTTTATAATGTCCATGTTAAATGAAGGGTTATATCCCAATTTACAAATATTCGTATAATTAAGCACAAATTACGTGTCATTTACTGCATTTATGCAGTCAAAATAAGCTATTTAACATCATACTTTTTTTCTAGCGAATTCCATCTGTCAAAAGACGAAGAAGATAACACTTTAAAGCCTTCCGGTG
>NC_042999.1:91571156-91631156 GCF_006345805.1 Octopus sinensis
TGAATTCACCTGCATATGAAGCCAACAGCCATTTACCATACACTTCATTCATACCGTATACACACACACACACACACAGAAGACGCCCATATACTACAAGAGACTTATGCAGCACACTCCAGTATCCACCCACGCAACTCAGAAACCACCTACACTCTCCTGTTGCTACGCATACTCTACTCACACTCCAGCTGTCACCCCACACACCATCAATCATTCACACGCTTCAGTAAACCATGCACCTTCCCCACTATAGCCCACCCAGATTGTCATCCATAATCTTTCGTTTAATCTCTAAGCCTCTATAAAATACACACACACACACACACACACACACACAGAATCCCGTGGCCATTAGGACTATAATCTAATATTCCTCCAAGCCTGCCAAGACACACACTGGTTCTTTCTCCCGTTCTCTCTCTCACTTACGCACACACACACACACACACATATTAGTAAATACGGGTCTCTTCGAAAATTCTCGCCCCTTTCCATCAACTCTTTAACCCAAGTTTTCTTTACGCACTCTCAAATCCGAGCCAAGCCCTCTATAATCCTAAATTCTTGTTAACCTAAATGGCTGGTCCCACCCATACCCAGTCTTTTACGTTCCTTCTTCATTCTCCTCACTCACGCTCTCTCGACTAATATTCTTTTCTACTCTGGGCGCAAGGCTCGAAATTTTTGGAGAGGGGGCCAGTCTATTAGATCGACCACAGTACGCAATGAAAAGCAAAGTCAACCTCGGCGAATTTGAACTCAGAACGTAACGACAGACGAAATACCGAAATTCCTGATACTCGGCTTCATTCCAGTCCAGAACGTCAGCAATAAACAAACAATTAAAGCTGTAATTTAGCTTACGTCACTTCTGATCAGCCATTCCATCCATGATCAGCACAACTTTTTTTAATATCGTATTATGCAATGTTTTAAGGCGGTGATGATGTAATCATTAGGATATTTGACAGTTTGAACCATCTTCGATACAAATAATTTCATTTGATAGTGATCGTGTTGTTACTGTTCCTGTTGTTCAACCTTAACTTAGCATTGAGCGTCTCATCATTTAATATACTCAGGACCATATTGTCAAATGCGACATTCCTTATCTGAAATCACACCCTACTATATTCAACAAAGAGGGAGACATTGATAGAATAGTTCGAGATACGTTATGCCAAAAATATGTTAGGTGAGTTATGGCAAGAACGACAATTAAATAATAAAATGTCGGAATAATTGTTGTTGGTTGTGATTTTTTTGTTGTGGCCCGAGATCATGACCGATAAAACACAGATGTAAAATGGAAATAGTCAGTGTCTATACTAGGTGTCATTGACATATCCATTTAGTTATGACATTTCACTTTTTAAAGAAGTACTTTTATATTGCTATCAGCCTTGCCATGGTTTACAGTACGAAGTGTTACCGATGAGTCATTCGCTTTTTCTAACACAGACCAGTCTGTTTTTTTATATGTTAATAATTAGGTCGTGGTAAGGCGGCGAGCTGGCAGAATTGTTTCCGCACCGGGAAAAATGTTTGGCAGCATAGCAGCATTTCTTTCGACTTAACGTTCTAAGTTCAAATACCACCGGGGTCACCTTTGCCATTCATCCTTTTGGGTTGATAAAATAGTACCAGTTGTGCATTGGTGCCGATGATATTTTCTTACCGTCTCTCTCGAAATTGTTGGCCTTGTGCCAGAATCTGAAACCAATAATTATGGTTGTGGTGAACTAAACAGTGAATGCAGGTGTTACGAGCTCAGTCGGGGAGTTATAATTGTCGCACTCTGCATTTACACTCGTTCTTAGTATCCTAGTACCACCAAGTTGCTATTGTGTAGTCCAGGTCAGTCCTGATCGATCAGTCCTTCAGTATGTCATTCAGATACCCGACCAAACGACGGGGTGCTATGCATATCTATTTTCACATTTATATCATGACTTCATTTAAGCGGGATCATACCGCACACGCTGAATTGAATTATATTGGATTCAACTTCACCGTATTGACAGTTTTTTTTTTTCCACATCCTCTGTATGCCGCAATTCTGGTGATAACCAAGGCAAAGTCGGGCAAAGTAACCTCGGACAGATCGAGGCAGTTGCTATTCTTCAAAATTTATTGTTTGGAGGATTGTGCAGTGAGGGCATTGGTAGTGAAGTTATTTCTGTTATGTATGTGTACCTTATACTTGTATAGGCTGAGTAGGAGAAGCAACGCTTTGAAGACGTATTTTTACTTCGTGATGATGTATGTATGTCTGTTTATCTAAAGGTGATTTTTGTGTTGTAACAGGAATTGGAGAGGTTGAAGCTTGCTATGACAACACACTGCACTCATAAGAAAACACTTTAACGTCCAATAGACCTTTCATATTTTGTATTATAGTTTGTGTGTATAGCTCTGGTCTGTGTAGTATGTACAGAATTTGCTATGGTGCACACTTGTGCAGATTTGTCTTCTCTGTAGTTTGTTGTGGAGAGATTGGGACCTATGCAGAACTGGAATTGTCAAATGTATAATTTACACATCATTATAGATACTTTATGTTGACCAAAAATAATACTGACAGTCGCTCTACGTATATTTGTACGTCAGGATTCTGAATTATATATATAGGCTGCGGTAGTTGCGCAGCAATACCTGGAGAATGCAGGCAATATATGAGTATGATGTCACCTGAGTGTGTGGCTTCTGTTTCTGAAGAGATGAGGGAAATCATGTAGGTACAGGTCGAAAACATCGGTTGAGAGAACGGATATTTACTGAGTACTGAGTTAAGGAAATTATATGTTCAGGAAGCATTCTACAGACACTTGACGGTCTGACAGACAGTTTCCAAGCCAGTGTCGAGTATGTTTTAGATGAGTGGATGGCAGTTAATGGAAACTGAAGCGTTTATATATGTCTATGGTTGTTAGAACGGAATATATGTGATATTTTTTGTTGTTGAAGCTATCAGGTATTTTCTGTGTTAGTTTTGTGAGGCTGTGTAAAACATTCAGTAATAAGCTGAATTCACGTTGTGATCTAGGAGCGATAATATGTGACTGGATGATGTCGAGAATTAACCTTTGTTCCGGTTTTTTGAAGATGGCTTATATGTCTGTATGATGATAGTATTCTGCATAATGTTAGTATTCTAGTTTTAGTTGGAGCTTAGAATTGTTATCATTTTGGGAATTTGACTATATTCATATTAGTAGTCACTTTTATAAAATAGTCAACGCAGGGATTCTTTCCGGTCTCTGCTGTGTCAGACGTATATTTGTGATAACGTGATATATATATTAGTGATAACATCAGATATATACTTGTAATATCGCCTGTTTTTTTACATTTTAGATTTCCATATCATTATGTGGGTGTCTGACGGAAGGTGAATAATTTTAGTTTAATATTTCAGTCTTCTTTGTATGTTTTTTTTAATGGCTTATATTCGAAAATGCTTGGAAAGAGTGTTTCCATGGTGTTGCATTATAGGTATACTACTTGAGATATGATATGTGATGTGGCTGTTGTTAGTGGTGGGGGAAGCTAATTTCTTTATATAATGTTAAAATTTTATTTGGCTATGAATGGAACTACTATTTGACAGTTCATTATTATATTATTATTATTATTATTATTATTATTATTATTATTATTATTATTATTATTACTATTATTATTATTATTATTATATTATTATTATTATTATTATTATTATTATTATATTATTATTATTATTATATGTTTGACTTTTGCTTTGTATTTGTACAAGTTGATTCCAAGTCTCACTCAGAGACAACAAGCTAGAAATTCTTGTTGGTGTTATGCCTAGAGTATCATATATTTGGTTTTGCACATAGTATTGTTCTAGAGAATGTTTAAGAAAACAAGAAAAATATGGGTTTGTTTTACATTGTGAGATTACATAGACAGTATTTTACGTAGGATATGGGCAGTTCTTATGAGCACTATCTTTTGAATTTTTGCCGTTTTGGGGTTTCCTGGGTTCTGAGCTAGGTAGGAATCAGCCCCTTTTGCTATCATTCCTGGGGCACCTACGACAACAAGTATTATTTTAGTCTTCAGGTTTCATATATTGACAATTTCTATTTCAAGATTTTTATACTTACTCAGTTTTTGGTAGGTCTTGACAGATATTATGTCGATTGGGATAGTTATATCAATGAGGCGACATGATTTTTGTCTGAAGTCTTTCAATATAATGTCTGGCCTATTCTCATCTATCTTTCTGTCAGTTTGAATAGTGAAGTTCCTGAGGTGTGAGATGTGATCATTTTCAAGCACTGGAGGTGGTTTGTGTTCCCACCAGTTTTTATCATGGGGTAGGTCAAGGTTTTTGCAAATTACCCAGTGAATATATTATGCAGCTCTATCATACCTATAGGCGCAAGAAGACTGCATACGAAGACAACATGATCAATGGTTTCATTTTGTTGTTGACATGCACGACATGATCAATGGTTTCATTTTGTTGTTGACATACACGACATGTTGAGCTACTGCCGTTCTTTAATATGTTGGCCTGGTAGTCCCTTGTGGGTAGGCATTGATCTTGGACTGCTATAATAAGCCCTTCTGATTCTGATTTTAAACGAAGAGCGCAATTCGATTGCAATTTATATTTTATTCGTTGAACGATATTTCGACAGTAAGTCTGTCTTTGTCAAGTTCAAAATAAGAAGTGACAAAAATTCAAAATTATAGAAATTTAAATTAAAAGTATGAACGAGAGCAACCAGCGTACACATGTTGATGGAATGACATCATCAGTCTTCAAGTTTCAATTTTATAACAGGCGAAAAGAAAAAGACGGAAAAAAAGGGGAAAGAAAAAAGAAAAAGGTGTATTTAGTCAAACAGTTTTGTATAAATTTGATGATAATCTCCTGTCATTTTATTCATTCCTCCAGGGTGTGATGTTCATAACCCGCAAGCATATTTCTCCACATGTATTCTGAGATGTGAATACAGAAAATAGATGACAGAAAAAAGACAGAAAAAATGCAGAAAAAAAAGGAAAGAAAAAGAAAAAGAATATTTAACCAACCAGCTTTATGCTAATTTGAGGATATTCTCCGATCATTTTATTCATTCCTCCAGGGCTTGATGTTAATAATCTGCAAACATGTTTCCCCTCATGCATTTTGAGAAGTAAGTGAAGTAGATTCAGAATATTTTCTGAGAATATGTACTTTCAAGTCTTTTTCAAAATCGCAGCCGTTTGAAACGAAATGTTCAGCAAGTTCTTTCAAACTACTCTTATTATGCCTCACGTCGAATCTGTGCCCATTATTTCGCTTCTATAATTGTTCTGTTGAACAACCAACATATATCAAGATGATGTGTTTCGTGCATTCTGCCGCGTACACCAAATGGGAATCACTACATGTCCTACCTTCTTTATAAATCATAACACTTCTGTTATGATTCCTGATGGAATTCGCTTGACTCATGTTGTTGCACAATGAACAGGGCTTACCTCCCTTGCGGCTGTTTTTCAAGGTACAGCATGCAGATACTCTAATGTTCGTTTATTTTTTGGAATCAGAAATATAATTCTCTTATATTCTTATTCCGCCTATTGGCTACAAGAATCGGCTGAGGGAATATCTGTTTGAAACGAGGATGTTTTTTCGCCACATGCTGGTAGCTTTCATGCGACACTTTTGAAATGCCAGCGAAATTTAGGTGCCAGTTGATCACTTAATGAATTCTGTCATCTATTGTATTGCATTTGCTAAAATAATGTGTGAATGTTTGACTATCTTTGCTAATCTTAGCTTTTTCATTTGCTATTTCCTTTAATCGGTATTCACTGAAACCGCGTTTGACATAATGATGTACAAAAGTATTTGCATGTTTCCAGTAATCTCCTATGTCAGTACAAATCCGTTTTATCCTAAAAAATTGGGATTTAGTATTTGACCGAATCATATGATGTGGTTGATCTGAGCGGTAGTGGAGATAAATGTGCGGTGACGTGGCTTACAAAATAACTCTGTCACTATTCTGCCTCCAGGAAACTTAACTTTTGTGTCCAAAATTTCAACGCTAGTTTTTGTAAAACTAGACGTAAATTTTATGTTGTACTTAAAGCTATAGTTTTAGTATAACGGTGACAGAAATGCAAAAATTCAATTAAACTATCCAGTGATCATTCCCAGTCAAAAAAGACGTCATCAATGAACTGTAACCAGAGTATTTGTTGATGGACATGAAAGGATTTGATTGTCTTCAGTAACTGTGTCTCAAGATACAGTTACTGAAGACCTGTCCTCTGTAGCCATTGGTGCATTAGACTTTGATCAATGTTTGGCGTTGACAGGCGGTTAGGGTATTTTCCATGCATATTATTTATTATTACCATTATTAGTATTATTTTTATTGGCGAGCTGTCAGAATCATTAAGAATGCCGTGCAAAATGCTTAACGGTATTTCGTCTGCCGCTACGTTCTGATTTCAAATTCCGCCGAGGTCGACTTTACCTTTCATCCTTTCGGGGTCGATTAAATAAGTACTAGTTAAGCACTGGGGCCGATATAATCGACTTAATCCGTTTGTCTGTCCTTGTTTGTCCCCTCTCTATTTAGCCCCTTGTGGGTAGTAAAGAAATAGAAATGGGTATTTCGTTCGACTTCACATTCTGAGGTCGACTTAGCTTTTCAACCTTTTGGGGACGATAAAATAAGACCAGTTAAGTACTGGGGTCGATGTAATCAAATTACCCTCGCCCTTAAATTTCAGCTCTTGTGCCTTTAGTAGAAATGATTATTATTGTTGTTGTTGTAGCTGCTACTGTCTTTTTTTTCCAGTGTTGTTTGATGCTGAGATTCATTGCAGTTGTGCATGATTCCTGACTTTTATGAAGTTGAATGTTTGTATTGTGTGACGAAAGGTTTGAAACTTTATGTTGATATACATTTTATTGCTAGTTTTATCACGGGAGCGTTCCTTTCTTCGAAGGCCTTCATTTCTGGTGTAGTACTTTTCCTTATTTTTTAACGAATGTTATTAATGTACTTTTTTCTATATAAAATGCTCCTGTTGTATAGGGATTTGTCTCGTACGATTTGAGTGTTATTAAGAATCGTGAGAGTTCGGTTTTGGTAGAAAGAATTATTGCTACATTAATGCCATGGGATAATAAAATCATTTATTTCTACACACACACACTCACACACACAGACACACAGACACATACACATGCGCACACACACAACATACATACATATATTTAATAGTGTTAGTCTTTTATGAATAATTTTTTTAAAGATTTATTTTATCCTTTTACAAAATTTATTTTTGCGTGCTTAAAGTATATTTTCAAATTTATTCCTTGCGGTAAAATAACAGCATTATAATTTTGATTTCCCTTGTAAAGTAGTGTATACACACACACACACACACACACACATGCCCGAAACATCAAAGTCCTTTTTCCTTCTTTTCAAATGTTAAACTAACACCTTTATCAAAATTTGTCTCTCTTCTTCCGTGTTTCTTTGTTTCTGCTCAATCATCATCGCCATCATCATCATCATCATCATCATCATCATCATCATCATCATCATCATCATCAATAATCGAAAAATCGCAAGTAACGACTAAAGAGGTAGACCTCAATAACGTTGGAAATAGAGGACTATATTTATTGAATGACACAGTTGAGACATGCATACAAGACTCCAACAATACAATTGTAGGCGTATCATTCAATGGGTGTGTGTGTGTGTGTGTGTGTGTGTGTGTGTGTGTGATAATGAAGTCAACTTTTTGCAATATAAGACCAAAAAACAAAGATTTAATTCTCACCAGTTGTGACTGAGGATGCCGAGTAGCACCTATATTGTTAGAAATAGAAATTAAAAATCCTTAGAGCTGCAAGAAAGCGCATTTTCACATACTGACAGGGGAGATAACGGCTCCCCAGTGAAGCTAGATTAATATACTAGACTAGTTTCGCTTGAAAATTACAATCTCCTGAGTAGTGACTTCTCCATCGTTGGATGGTTTGGCTAAATCATGACACTCAGTATATATATATATATATATTTATCGTATAAATGTAGTATGGCTGATTCAGAAAAATGTTAATGTTAAAATTATAATATATATGTAAATATTTTGTCAGAGTTTTAATATTTTAAAATATTTGTCAGAAAAATACCTTAATGAGGATTTTAGAGTTCGCTTCTTGCGAAGTTATTTTCACTGTCGTTCTCTGAAGGAGTTCAGTTAGATAGATTTCCGTGTGACTACGATTTTCACTTGTTCTATATTGTCTCCATAACCAAATCGTCTTTCTTTCTGTCGAAGGTTCGTTTTGTTTGAGAAGGAATTGGTAACCCCTGGCTCAAACATCATAGCATATCCAGACTGGCAGCCTAATTAATAACCATGCCAGTTTTACTCTCTTTACTCTTTTACTCTTTTACTTGTTTCAGTCACTTGACTGCTGGCATGCTGGAGCACCGCCCTTAGTCGAGCAAACCGACGCCGGGACTTATTCTTTGTAAGCCTAGTACTTATTCTATCGGTCTCTTTTGCCGAACCGCTAAGTGACGGGGACGTAAACACACCAGCATCGATTGTCAAGCAATGCTAGGGGGACAAACACAGACACACAAACACACACATACATATATATATACGACAGGCTTCTTTCAGTTTCCGTCTACCAAATCCACTCACAAGGCATTGGTCGGCCCGGGGCTATAGCAGAAGACACTCGCCCAAGATGCCACGCAGTGGGACTGAACCCGGAACCATGTGGTTGGTTAGCAAGCTACTTACCACACAGCCACTACTGCTGCTAATTGATTTTAACACGTCAGAGTAGGGACTAAACGTCATGAATTAATTTTGCTTCCAAGCAGCGGTTACTCTTTTATTTGTTTCAATCATTTGACAGCGGCCATGTTGGAGCAGCACCTTTAGTCGAACAAATCGACCCTACAACTTATTCTTTGTAAGCCTATTACTTATTCTATAGGTCTCTTTTACCGAACCGCTTAGTTACAGGGACGTAAACACACCAGCATCGGTTGTCGAGCGATGGGGTGGGGTAGGGACAAATACATACACACACATACAAACATACATTCAAACATACATACATACATATATATATATATATATATATATATATATATATATATATAATATATATATATATATATACATATATACGACGAGCTTTTTTCAGTTTCCGTCTACCAAATCCACTCACAAGACTTTGGTCGGCCCGTGGCTATAGTAGAAGACACTTGCCCAAGGTGCCATGCCGTGGGGCTGAACCAGGAACCATGTGGTTGGTAAGCAACCTACTTACCACTTAGCCACTCATTTATTAATAATGTAATTGTAAGCATCATTACTATGTTTGAGATGTCTTGGTAATCTAATAAATATTTGGACTCCTTAGTTGTACACATATAGAGATCTGAGACTTTGCAAGCATCATTAACAAGTATACGAGTTGTTTATGTAATCTAAGTTTCTATAATTTATCAAGGATATTGAAACATCGAATGAATTATCTGCCAGAATAAAAGACAAAATTCCTCATCCTGTCAATAGTTTATTGTCGGTAGCCCAGACTGTAACTTTCAAATAATAACGCGGTCGGTGATAATATATTAGAATGTAGTAAGGCAAAAAAATTTTAGATAACTTATAACTGTAACCAAAGCACGAAGAACTACTCATTATCTTAATGATTAATTTTAATAAAAAACCGTGGAGACAAACTTTGAATTTAAATTAATTTGTGTTAATTAAAAACTGAATACTGTAGAGATTGCATTTGATCATTTGTGGTATGATGACATTTCCCAATTGATGACAAGACCAGTTCACTTATTTATATGTAACACAACTCACTTCTCTAAGTAGCATCATCCGTGGGTCCACTATAAAATTGATACATGGTTCGTTAGTATGCAGGGCTACATACAAGTTCTATGGTTCTTTGTCGTTTAATAAAGAACACGTTTCCAGAAGCTGACTTATCTTTACTGGTTTTAATTCAAAATATAGCGTTTACAGTAAGAAAGAAGACGAAGCTGTATCTGAAACAGTAATAAATACTGATCTCAATTGTAAGTCAATATATTACATACACACATGCACACACATATATACATGGTGACTGTCTACTTGTAAACGAGTATGCCCATCTCTGACATATTATCTTATTTCAGATGTTAAAGATAGTGGCTGTTAGTAATACTGAAATTCAAAGTCAATATCAGCTGGCACAACGGCGTTAAGACTATGACCTACAAAACCAAGCAGCCCAGAAACAAGCAAGGTCAAGATATCCAGTTTTACAATGATTCGGATATTATTTCAGAATCCCCTTCTGGAGTAGTGTCTAAATAAAGACAAGGGTTCTTTCAGCACCAGCTGTGAGGTGACCATTGACTCTACTGAGTGCATCCGTTCTTTGACAGACTTTATTTTGCCTCGTGCATGATGTCCGATAAAACTACCCTCCTTATCAAGCAGGCCTGGAAGAGTTGGCGATTTTCTTGCCGACCGCCCGACCATGTGACCGGTTTTACAGTGTTACGTGTTACCAGTAGCACAGAGAATGGCCTGACATACAACACTATAATATACATACATATATATGTCGGTGTGCGTGTATGTGTGTGTGTGCGCGCGCGCGTACGTGTGAGTATGCGTGCGTATGTGTGTGTGTGTAACTTGCATAAAACAGGCACGTTAACTTTTGGTGTGATTTAAATAATACTACAGATCCTATGCATTCAATATAGAGATATTGAAAACTTGGAATGATCACGCTCATCTTACATAATCGCCAACACAACTACATCATAAACAATGTTACAATATGAATTCATTATCACCAACATATTACTATCCACTATCCTCACTGTTCTTGTTACTATGTTACTATCACAACTCTATCATAATCACCAAATTACAACCGCAAATACTTCACCCAGAGTGCCGCCATTACTAGTACACCACTAACACCATTTAATTCCCATTATCATGATAGCCATCATCCCGTCATTGTTATTACACCTTCAATACCAACCAAACCCTAGCACTGTTTCCATCACCTGTATCACTTCTAGCGCTAATAATTCTCAAATTCAATTCGACGTCATGACAAAGACAACTTAAATTCCAGCAATTACCAAAATAATACAATAATCTAACAAAACTACTCTCCACTTTGCAATCTTGTTTACATTACACTGTATTATCTTAAACAAAGGACACATTAGATGGTGTAATTCTCGCATATAATGTGTCACAAAATATGAAGAGGTGTAATTACTACGTTTTTCATCATACACATGATTGATCAGTACTGATCGGGGACCAAACAATCACTATAACACAAAAATATCCCCTAGCAATAACAATGGTGACAATAGTAAGTACTAGAAACAATGACATGATATTTCAATGGCGCAAGAAATAATGTAGTAATATTCATATAGTTCATCCCAGAAACCCAAATACACCCCATTTCCGAACACATACGCACTACCATTTAATGTAAAGTCTTATAACTTACATAATATTTTGCATTTAATACGTTGATGACATTCAAGCTTTAAAGGGGTATGGCAACATATCAAGAATACAAGTATTAAAAATTAAGAGGCATAATGGGATGAGTTAAGTTATTAAAAACACGCGTACACAAGCATACACTCACACACACACGCACACACACACACACACACACACACACAGCTTACAAACAGTCATTTCTAATTACAAACTTCATTCATAAAACCCGGGAGCACTCAGAAAGAGCTAGGGAGATCAGCCGTTAATAGACATCGTCTTCATGTCTTGGGCATGTTGTTCTTTTGTTACTTTCACTACTGCTGGTTTATTTCTTTTGGCTTTCTTTATCTTGCAGGAATAAGACCATCACGTGGTTTAACTACCAAACATGCAGCAATGATATATTTCGCCCTGCGCCGCTAAGTTTCATTGATCGCTTCGTTACTCCCTGAGGGTGATACAACGGCAGGATAGCTCTATGATATTTAGAAATCCTTAGCGACCGAATGCTCACACAGATCCCACCCAACTACATGCTGTAGATATCCTCTTTGCTCACCTCATGAGCGTAATATTGCGGAAAGTTGACAACCTAAATGCCATCCTCCACGGAAACATATCTCAACACTCATATATTTCTTCATATTACGAAAATAGCCTGTGATCAACGAATGGCGATCCAACAGCACCATCTCTCTCTATATTTCTTTCCGTGTCATAAAAATCACACACATACACAGTCTACCTCAAACCTTTCCAGTGAAATACACATCCTGTCACTGACATAGCTTGATCTACGCTTCCTCTTTCGAGGCAATATAGAAGGTAACCCCACTTTATTGGTTGTTTTTTGGAAAAACATATACGTCACCTCCTCTATCCGTCTTTCTAGGATAAAATCGACGGGTAAAGAGGAATTGCTTTTGTTCTAACCCAAATTGCCTTTTGTTCTGATCACGAACAGAAGTTGTGGTGGAGCATCATGGCTATGTGTTGAGGGGAATTCTTTGGGGTTTGGATAGTTCACTTTTGGAAACATGGGTGTTTCGTTCAACATCCTTAAACAGCCCTTATTCAGGGACCTTTTGAGCGATATGAGTTACTCGACCCGAAGAAAATTCTAACTGGGCCCCACCATCAAGGTCATGTGTTGTTTACCTTGATATGAAATTACCATGTCAAGCACATATTGTTGTGGTGCATGTGCCTGGTGTGGCCTTATGAGACAGGTCGTCATAATGGGTATACTGGGCTCCCTATATTTTGTCCCAGTGTCACTGTGATGGCATGTACTGCTCTCCCACTCAATAATAATAATAATAATAATAATAATAATAATAATAATAATAATAATAATGATGATGATGATGATGATGATGATGATGATGGCGGTGGTGATGATGATGATGATGATGATGATGATGATGATGATGATAATGATGATGATAATAATAATAATCTTTTCTACTATAGGCAGAAGGTGCATCAAAAGACTTAATTAAAAAATCAACTAATTAAAATACTCCCACATACAACATCTACACTCAACAAAAACGAAAAGGCTGGAGTTGGAAAAACTTCATCTGTAGACCAACATGAAAACCTCCTTTGAAAATCAAAGAGCTGCAGAGGAACAGTGGGTAATCAAAAAGATGAAACAGAACCTAAAAGTATTCTATTCATATGCAAATAAGCATAGGGCTGCTGTCTCACCCGTTGGTCCATTGATCGATGATAACGACATTCTCCAACATGACGCTAAAGAAATGACAGAAGTACTGCAGAAAGAGTACTGCTCTGTCTTAAGTGAACCCACTGATATTGACGTAAGGGATGTGAACGAAGTCGATTCCGAACATATAATCTCGGACATAACCTTCACTGTTTCAGACATCATAGCAGCAATAAATGAAATCAAATACTATTCTGCTGTAGGCCCTGGTAGTTTCCCCGCTAGTCTCCTGAAGGAATGAAGACACCAACTTGCAGTCCCTCTGAACAACCTCTAGAGAAATTCTTTATAGACTCAAGTTATATACCGAAACAGCTCCTATCCCAGTCTGTCATCCCGGTTTTCAAACAGGGAAACAGAACCCACACAGTCAAATATCACCCAATCTCACTTACCTCCCATATCATTAAAGTGTTTGAAAGGGTGGAGATATCAAGGATAACTGGCTTCCTGGAGATCCACAAACTCCTAAATTCAAACCAGCCTGGATTTCACTGCAGTAGGGACTGTGTAATACAGCTCTTACCCCATACCGATGATAACCTTAAAGCCTTGAGATCAGGTTCGAACTCTGATGTCATGTATCTCGACTTCAGTAAAGCGTTCGACAGAGTTGACCATAATATCCTACTGTCTAAATTGTCAAACGTTGGAATTCGTGGAAAACTTCAACACTGGATCGAGTATTTCCTGGAGAACTGAACATAACATGTTGTGATCGGTGGAATCCCCGCAAGTCCAGCAAAAGTCACCAGTGGTGTCCCTCAGGAGACTGTCTTGGGCCCGCTCCTCTTTATAGTGTATATAAACGACCTTTCCAGCATCATAAAACACAGCAAATTGAAAATATTCGTTGATGACTCCAAGCTCCAGAAATTTATCAATGAAGAAGACCAAACTGAACTCCAATCTGATCTACATTTTGTGAGTCAATGGGCAGACAAAAACAAAATGCGACTAATTGAGGCAAATTTGAGGTGAAGCATTTTGAAAGAAAGACTATGCTAAAACAGTTATATTCTCTTCTTTCAGGGGAACCGCTCACAACCTCTAATAACATCACAGACCTAGGAATAATTGCTGATAATCTCAGCTGGAGTGGCCATATCAACAATAAGGTCGGTATAGCTCGTAGGATGAGCTGCTGGATCCTAAGAACTTTACGGTCTAGAGAACAAGGTGTCATTATTCCTCATTTCTCCTCCTTTGGACGGCCACACCTCGAATACTGCTGTCCCCTGCAGTCTCCCCATATAAAACAAAACATCTCGAAAATTCAACCACCCAAGGGGTCAATCACTAAAAGAATTAAAGGCATGGCTGATCTCGATTATTGAAATCGCCTTAAAGCATTGAAACTCTCTCTCTCTCTCTCTATATATATATATATATATATATATATATATATATATGTGTGTGTGTGTGTGTGTGTGTGTATATAAATATGCATATATATACATGTACACACACACATACATACACACACGCACAAACACACACACATATATATACACACACATATACATGTGTGTACTCGTGGAGAAAGTTACGTAAATTATGATTAAAAGAAAATTTAAAACAAAAAATAACATCCCTAAAAGTGTGCATTCACCGAATTGTATTTAAGAAATCACCTGAAGTCTGACACGGACAAAGAAATAAGCTGTACAAGTGATATATCAATGTCAACGCTATCACCACCACTACCACCATCACCAACCCTTCCCTACTACTACTACTACTACTACTACTACTACTACTACTACTACTACTACTACTACAACTACTACTACTAAATTTTTGCTTTCCATTTTTCTGGTATTGTCGTACTAAGTGACTAATTGATTATATCTCGAGTTCTAATCAATATGATTAACACGAAACTTCCTTGATTGATTAAATCTTACATTTACCCAAATCCTTGATCGGTTTCTAGTGACAAATATGCAAAAACAAAAAAGAAAAGAATCTATGCTTAGCATATCCTTTTTTTTGTCTTTTGTCTTTTATTTAAATCTATTTATTATTTTTTTTTTTAGAATGTGCAAATATAAAGACATTTTTCAAAGCTGTGAAGACTATTTACAAGATCGATTAATTAATAAACTGAAATCAAATATATGCACTCACAAATTTACGCACTCACACACACACACACTCATCAATATATTGTATATATGTGTATATACTATATATATGTATATATGTGTATATATGTATGTATATATATATATATATATATATGTATGCATGTATGTATGTATATATATATATATATATATATATATATATATATATATATATATATACACACACAGACACACAGACATACACAGACACACACACTCAAACATATGCGGGCACACATAAAAGATTTCTTCTGTTTCACTGAAAATACGACTATATTCCACGTTTGATATTTTTTATTAAAGTTGCATTGTTTAACATATCGTCAAAAGTCCTTCTTTGGAAGAATACATTTTCGGGATCTGTCGATATTTCATCTATCTATCTATCTATCTATCTATCTATCTATCTATCTATCTATCTATCTATCTATCTATCTATCTATCTATCTATATGTATGTATGTATCCGGCTATCAATCTGTTTGTCTAGTCTACCTATCTATCTTTATAAAAGCGGTGTTGAGTTTTACAATTCTGTAAATAATAATAATACTTTAAGCTTATAGCTTAAAACGTATAAACGATGACCATGTGTTGACTAGAGAAAATAGTGTAATATCGGGGTATATTAGACCTCGACGGAAAAAAAGTGGACATGCTGGTATAAGTGGTAGCACACTTATCGCGAAAATATAGAGATGTGTGTTGGAGTTACACTCATAAGGAAAAGCCACTTCGTCCGCCGTGGACTTATATGCCCCAATATTTGATTATTTTAGTTTGTCAATACACGGTCATCGCTTATAAACTTTAAGGTTATAAAATATTCATATTTACACACACACACACACATACACACAGTTGAAATTTATAGAAAAACAGAAGACGAAGACAGGTGTATGAACAAATAGCAAGTGTATTAATTTGACGCTCTGGAAAATGAAAATGTCTTCAAGAGAAATGAATAAGAGAAAATAAACAGAGAGAATGAAAAAAAAAACTTGTAGATTTCAGCGCTCCAACATGGCGAATATATATATATATATATATATATGTTTAGAAATTCAATATTTCTTATATATATATATATATATACATATATATATATATATATATATATATATATATATATATATATATATATATATATATATATATATATATATATATAGAGAGAGAGAGAGAGAGAGAGAGACGAGAGAAATAGAGGAAGATAGATAAATAAATAGATAGATAGATAGATAGATAGATAGTAGATAGATAGATATAGATAGATAGATAGATAGATAGATAGATAGATAGATAGATAGATAGATAGATGGATTGATAGACATGCATATATACATACATATATATATAGTATAACTAAATTTAATTTGTAATATTTTCTTCTTCTAAATGAAGCTATAAATATTACTTATATTATCGCTAAAGAGTCTAGAATACTGTGAATTTAATCGTTTATTCTCCAATCCCTTTCACGTTACTGGATTAAATGAATATTTATTAATCCTACACACCGAAAAAGATTTTATAATATAATTAAAGGTTTCGTGATAAGTTATTGATTTGTAATTGAAGAGCCTTAGATGGGAATGAGGCAAAAAAAAAATAGAGTGATTTGAAGTGAGGCTGCAATAATGAAGGTTTAATCCGGACTGAGCAATTTTAAGCTAAACGAAATTAAAATTAATTCTTTTGACTGAGAGCATGCGGTTCTGGGAGAAAGAAGAAAAATGACTCGAAAATACTTTGGTCACGTGATCAATATGACTTCCTCTCCTTTCATTGAGCTTAAAAAAAAAGCTTATATATTTATAGAAAAATACTATTAATTTCGGAATTTAATGCAAATGAGATTATATGATGGTTATCCATTTCTCAGTTGCCATAAGCGACATTGCTGAAAAGAATTTATAGTTATTTTCTTTTACTTGATTTTCATGTGTCCCAATCTTCTATAATTATACCTTTTAACGTATTTTCTTGAAGCATTCTTTTAACTTTACTTACACTATGTAGTCATCTTATTTCCTTAATTATTAATTCCCATTTCAGTATTTCAATCCGACATTATATCATCATAACGAGCCAATTAACATTGATTATATATTAGCATATCAGCAATTAATTAACCTTTTGGGATTAAAATTGAATCCTTCACCTCCACTCGCTATTTACCCTCGGCTTCACCATCGTTACAGAATCCATAATATCATATTTTCAACGATATTTGGTCATCATGCAATTTCATAATAATCTTGTCGTTATGGGGCACTATTAATCTCTCCTTTTTTTTTCTCATAACCACTTGCATTTCTCTCCGCAAATGATGTAATAAAATTAACACACCCGCAGATAAAATTACTGATGCTCACAACCATAACGCCAATTCTATCACAAATCAACATACTGCACATCATTATCTCAAGCATATAACTTAATTAAAATTTATAGTTGTTTCATCATCATTATTATTTTTGCTGCTGCTGCTGCTACTACTACTACTACTACTACTACTACTACTACTACTACTACTACTACTACTGCTACTGTTGCTGCTGTTACTGTTGTTGTTGTTATTATTATTATTATTATTATTATTATTATTATTATTATTATTATTATTATTATTTAAGTAACCTTATTTTTATTTTGTACTTTGATTACGCAGCCGAACGCATCCCTGCGTACCTTGTGTACGTACAGTATTTTATTTTTCTATTCTATTGAGATTACTCTCAGTAAGATGAGCACAGGGCTGAGTAGTGCTATTCTTCGCATGTTGCATATAAGTCCAATAATTTTTCCCTTATGTATGTGTCAGTATCTTCAATTGCCATTACTGGTTATCCAGACTTTTATATCAAAATAGTTTTTCTATTTGAATAGTTTTTCTGTTTTACTTAGAGGCACGTTGTTACATATTAGACCAATCACCTTAGATCACTAGCTTCAGAATTAATAGCCATCGCTGGGACGAGGAATTCCGACACACGTGCCTTAATACCATTTTGGAGACTTTGAGATCTTCGCATCTTTAATTCAGTCTCATGTGGGTGGGGTCAGAGTGGCGATGTTGTTTTCAAAAGCTTGTACTTTGAGATACTGTTGAATTCCTAGACCCGGGTGGCAGGCTGGCCGTTCTGGTCATGATTTGAAATGAAGGTGGCTCTTTCAGTTTTTGTGTATGCTCCGACTACGACAGAGCGGCCAAATTTTTTCTGTCATCTAAAGATTCCCCATTATGTGCTCGGTACTGACTTTAGTGCCACTACTGCAAAAACGATACTGAGGGCGTTCCATTTGAACTGGGTCGCAAAAAGGCTGTCAACATATGCAGGACAACTCAGAAATCTAGATGATAGCCACCATCATAAAGGAATGTAGATTAAGTCGGATAAATCAGTGGGCTTGCAGCTCGGTAACTGGAGAATCAAATGCATGTCGCCAGACAGCGTCGTAGGTTGCTTGACGTATAGCCAGATTAAGTTGCTATAGGTCTAGAATAGGGTGATATTTCGAGTAGGGTGACCTGTCTTACTTTGAAGTGGGTTGTGAGTGAGCTGTCTCTGAAACTTCGAGCAGAGATGAGATGTATAGATAATTTCCGTTCGATACTATTGCCTAAGCCGTTTCTTTCCCGGCTTTTTACCTTGCCACGATGGAGGTTTGCTCGTCATGTTAAGAAGAGAGGCGTTCTATTTATTAGCTAGCTCGTCTGCTACCAGCACTCCTTGCGCAGAGAGCTTGGTACGACGAGGTTGATGATGCGTAGATATGAGTTAAGGCTGCGGCATCTATAAAGATTCATCGATGGTGAACAGATAAGTGCAACGTCTTCCCATAACCCATCACTTTGACAAAGTTAGAGCTCTGAGTCAAAAGAAGACAAAGGCTGGACACTAGAATATTGACAGGTGATGCCAGCCATCAACAATTTGTACGATTTGTAGACACCTGCCATCCACAAATCATTTACTGCTATCGGTGAAAGCTCTATAAAGGATAGGGGATGGGAAAGAGCGGCTGTATTCTTTGGGGAAAATCTGGGTATCAAATCACCTGTCCATTTCTATTTTAATCCCATGTAATTCCATCGTGGTTCCAAGCCTTATACTACGTACATTTATACATTCTGCATTTAGTACAACTATATCTAGCGAAGAATAGGAAAGGAAAACGTCATTCATTTTGATGTTTGTGAACACTGAGAAAACTGTTTTTAACACAAAGTCTCTCTAATGCATTTTTAACTCACTTCTTCAGGAGAGGCTAAATGTTGAAAGGGTTTTTAGTTTTCAGTGCTTTTTGTAGGTTTCTGTGACCCATTGTTTAAGAAGATTGTCTGGTGTGGTTTGTAGAATTTCTTCAAAATACTCCCCAAGTGAAACCTGTTTTTGTTATTTACTACGTTCTCCGTCAAATTGCTGCCTGCTCAATCAACGACATTTAAATTTAGGATGGGCTTTCATGCTTGTGTGATCGGTTGTTGGTCTTCTTATTGCTTTTAGTTCTGCAGTTGGTTTTACTAGTTTTTTTCGTTCTTTCTTTTGTGATTGTTTTTATGATTATATTTGCGGCTTTTGTTTATATAGTTTTTTCTTGCTACTGCTGCTGCTGTAGTTGCCACATCTGCTGTTGTATTTGAAGAGTCAACATGTGATTCGTGGTACTGCATATGCGATACATTTTCCCCTCCACAAACAGCTAGGCTCCGTTTGATAATTCGATCAGTTCAGAGATACTGTCAATTCTCCCTGTTTTGCTGGGACTAAGGAATTCTATGCTTATCTCCAAACAAGTTTCTTTTTCTGTCTTTTGTATTACTAGAATGCTAATTTTATCTGCATCAGACAACCGTTATCAGCAATCACTTGCTTATATGTGCCATTCGCCTTTTTCACCCGTCTCTTCAGAGACGGCTTCTTCTCCGGCCATTTCTGGGTGAGACTGACCACCCTGCTTGTTACATCTCCGTAATTCTTTTCCATCTGGAGGTCCGGAACAAATATGACACCGAGCGTTTTAACCGCCACAGTTCTCAGCATTGGAAATTTTCCCAGGGGTAGACATCAACCAAGAGGTCACCGAGCAAGTCTGGCATATGAAGATCAAGCTCGAAGGGCAGACCATCCAATCCCGGAGACTTCTCCTTTTTCAGATAGTCATCACGTCCCGTAGGTCTTCAACTGTTATCGGCATTCCGCAGAACATCTCATCCCTGTCCGAAAGGTGAAGTGCGCCGTCGAGGTAGGAAGTAAGGACCTTTGTGGTTTTCGTCAATGTTTACAATTTTGTTACAAATGTTTTCAAATTCGGTATATGGATTAAGTTTTGTATGATAATTATGAAAGTGAAATTCATTTTTTCTATAAATCTATAATTAAAATGTTATTAGCCTTTAAAATTTGCAAAATAGGAGTATTTTAGCCAATCAAAAGTGAGTATATTACACATAAACGTGGCGAAAATTTCTGAGTCCGTAGTAACCAAAGATGCTGCGCATGCACACAAGGAGGAGAAGGAAATACGAGAAAGATAATCTACTATAATAATACTCTTGTGTTTTTCTCTGTCACAACATATGAATGGGAAAGGAAGGGATGATAGATGAATAAGGAAGGAAGGGGTGATGGCAAACTTTTAGTGGGAGCGTTTCAACTTTGTATGAGCGTATGTGTGTGTATGTAAAAGGGAGGTATGTGAATGTTTGTGTGTACATGTGTGTGTGTGTGTGTGTGTGCAATGGAAGTGAGATGGTGAAATTCAACGCTGAAAAGAGAAATCAAACAGTGTTTCAACTCTGTGTGCTTAACATTGAAGAATTGATCAAGATCCAAACTCGCTGCCAGCATGTTGTTCTCTATACCTCTTCTAACTTCCTAACCGGTCCCCCTCCATTCTATATTCCTCAAGCACTTTTTGTTTATTAAACGCTACCGACTCCACTCTAGTAGCCCTTTTCAGGGCCAGACATATGTCTTTTAATAGGATATACATTCAATACAGTTCAGATCCTTTAGCAGCCGTTACTGCGAATGTATTGCAGTCGTTCTTGTTGTTGATGTTGTTATTGCTATTCACGTTGGAAACATTGCTGCCATGTGTGTTGCCGAGACTACGGAATTACAACCGTGTTTCGTGGTCTGCTGCCACAACAGCTCCTTCATAGGATCCAGTTAGCTCAAGACATCATCAGGAGGAACCACGTCCGGTTTCGGCCCCTACTTCTCTACCATTTTGACGTGGCGGGGCCCCTCTTTCGGAAGTGTCTTCAGCTCTGGTGTTGCGTGCATGTCTTCTTTCTTCTTCTTTCTTCTGTTCCCTGGCCTCTTCGATGTATCGTCAGCGAGAGTCCGCCGGTGACTGACTGACTTGTCAAATTTTCCCCTTTAAATACCTGCCGACACGCTCCAGTAGTCAGCCACAGCAATTTGTCACGTGACACTGTCTCACCTTAACTGACTAGTGAAGGCGCGTAGTTTTAGCCCGTGCATTCTCTAAACGATCGTCACCTGTCAGTCAGCGAAGCTGATTCAGTGTCAGCTTGTCTCACCTAGTGATGTTATTTCCCGCTGGCATGTTATGACTTTCAAGCCATTTTCGGTTTTCCCGTTTCAGCTATATATATAGAAGCTGGCTTTTTCGACCGCCTCCTGTACTCTCCTTAGTAGTTTTCGCAGCTCGGAGCTAGAAAAAGCAAATCTTCTTTTTAAAAGCGTTGTCATTTTCCTTTCAATGAAGCTTCTAACCCCCACTGCCAGGTGATAATATTCGACATTCCATCCCTGTTCTCTGCATTCTTCGATTAGCTTTTCGCACCTCTTCTCCTTTCGTTCCTCTGCATTACCGATGTTCTCTTCCCAAGGTACTGTCACTTCTAGTAAAATTCCTATTCTCCGGTATCTGTTCCATAGGACTAAATCTGGTCTTTTTGTTGTTTTTATTAGTGGAAATATTACTTGTCTTTCCAAGTCCGTGGCCAACTCCCAGTATCCCTTCCATCTTTCGTCTATCTCGTATACTTTACTTGTAGGCCTGGTTTTATATCCTTTTCCCTCCTTGTGGAAGTATACTTTCCTGCGCTTTTCTAGTTTTGTTGTTATTTTTTCCTTCTATCATTTTTTGTTGTTGCAGTGGGAAAGGTGATGGAGTTTGGGAAGGCTGCATTCGTGGTCGTATTGTTAACCTTGTTGGTTGATGTTTGTGGTATTGTCACTTTCATTAGGGCGGAAGTAAATTTTAGAGTTGGAATTAAATTCCGTGCTGTGTTATTGTTGTTGCTGCTGGTGCTGTGAATCGTCTAAGCAGTAGCACGATCCACTAGACTTTGAACTTGATGCGTGTTTGCCTCCCTTCCATTTGAGGGTTAAAGGCGGAGGACTCTGAAATGTATTGCAACCCACTATCAAAGCTACCTCTGACTTCTCTCTCCATGTTTCTACGCACAAAGGACATCGCCCACCAAAAAGGGAAAATTTTCTTTTGGAATTTGATTCCTCAAAAAACCAGAAATAAACAAACCCACCAGACCTCTGCAGTGCTAATGGTTTTAACAAACGTTTTGTAGCGGAAATTAAACAATTAACAACTTTCAAGGACTCAAATAAACAGATAAATTACGAGCAATGCGACACGCATCGACCAGTAATAATAATAATAAAATAATAATAATAATAATGATAATAATAATAATAATAATAATAATAATATAATAATAATAATAATAATAATAATAATAATAATAATACTAATAATAATGGTTTCAAATTTTGGCACAATGCCAGCAAATTTCGGGGAGGGGCAAAGTCGATTATATCAATCCCAGAGTTCAACTGGTAGATACTTTATCGACCTCGAAATGTTGAAAGGCAAAGTAGAACCCGGCGGAATTTGAACCCACGTTGTAAAGACAGATGAAATGCCGCTAAGCATAATAAAAATTATTGCAGTTCAAATCTAAGTATGAACGAGACCAACCACCGTCCACACGTTGATGGAATGCCATCATCAGTTTTTAAGTTTCAATTTTATAACAGGCGAAAAGGAAAAGACAGAAAAAAGGAGGAAAGAAAAAGAAAAAGAATATTTAATCAACCAGCTTTGTGCTAATTTGAGGATATTCTCCGATCATTTTATTCATTCCTCCAGGGCGTGATGTTAATAATCTGCAAACATGTTTCCCCTCATGCATTTTGAGAAATAAGTGAAGTAGATTCAGAATATTTTCTGAGAATATGTACTTTCAAGTCTTTTCCAAAATTGCAGCCGTTTGAAGCAAAATGTTCAGCAAGTTCTTTCAAACTACTGTTATTGTACCTGACATCATATCTGTGCCCATTAGGTCTTTTGCATAATTGTTCTGTTGTACAAACAGCATAGATTAACTCGAGTTTCGCGCATTCTACCGCGTACACCAAATGGGAATCTCTACATGTCCCACCTTCTTTATAAATCATAACATTTCTGTTATGATTCCTGATGGAATTCACTTGACTCATATTGTTGCACAATGAACAGGGCTTACCTCCCTTGCGGCTGTTTTACAAGGTACAGCATGCAGATACTCCAATGCTGCTTTTTTTTTTAGTCAGAAATAGAGCTCAATAATTCTGTTATATTCTTATTCCGCCTATTGGCTACAAGAATCGGCTGAGGGAATATCTGTTTGAAACGAGGATGTTTTTCGCCACATGCTGGTAGCTTTTATGCGACAGTTTTAGGTGCCAGTTGATCGCTTAATGCATTCTGTGATCTATTGTATTGCATTTGCTAAAATTATGCGTGAAGGTTTGACTATCTTTGCTAATCTTAGCTATTTCATTAGCTATTTCCTTTAATCACTGTAACCGCGATTGACATAATGACGTACAAAAACATTTGCATGTTTTCAGTAATTCACTATGTCAGTACAAATCCGTTTTATACTTAGGATTTCGGATTTGACTGAATTATGTAATGTGGATGATCCGAGCGGCGGTGGAGGTAAATATGCGATGACGTGGGGTTGCAAAATAACTCTGTAACTATTCTGCCTCCAGAAAACTTAACTTTTGTTACGGTTTATAGATGATGGCTTTCTTGTCTGAGAAGGATCATAGGATAGTTTAATGGACTTCTTGCATTTCTGCGACTGTTATACTAAAAACTATGGATTTAAGTACAACCTAAAATTTACGTCTAGTTTTTCAAAAACTAACGTTGAATTTTTGGACACAAAAGTTTTTTTTTGTTTTTTTTTTTGTAACCAAGGATGTTTCTTCCTCATATTTCAATATTGACCACGATTAAGGGATGGATACATGGATGCCTTCGAAAAGCAGCAGTCAAACAAAAGTATTCCATCAGATTTTCTCTGAAGGTTATTGAGGTTTGTGTTACAATGTAACACAATGAAGTTTGGATAAAAATTTTACCACCGGACAAGGGTTTGCCCCATGGGTACCCCGATGGCAGATAATTTCGCTAACGTCTTCATGAAGAAATTCGAGACGCAGTTATTGAAGAGATTCAAATCCTTACATGGCAAAAAACAAAAAAAAACAAAACAAAAAACAGTTTTCGACATGGCTTCGGTGCTTAAAAAAGTTGTTGATTTTAGACACAAAATCAAAAATATCCCGAATATAGGAACTTGATCTTTTTGCGACAGGAAGTAGAAAGCCATGAAGCCATTCCGAAATCTTGGCGTTTTAATTCAACTGATCAGCTAGACACATGTCTTTCTGAAGTAAATGTTCCAAGCTTTTCGTCGCTGTTGCAGCGAATGTATTGTTGATATTGTTGTCCTTTATAACTACAACGATGTTATTCGTTGTAGTGGTGGTGTTGGTGGTGGAGTCGGTTGTTGTCGTGATGCAATTACTACGTGCTGTCTTGGTGATGTCGGAATCGGTTGTGGTCGTGATACTGCTGTATGCAGGGAATTCAGCTTCGTAGTCTATGATGTTGCTGTATTTGCTGCTGCTTCTATTGGTTGATGTCTTGGCAATTTCGTGCACGAGAATTTGAACCTGCTATGTGCTCCCCTTCTATTTATGGGTAGTAGGCGGAAGGCACTACGGCGCCTTGACCCTCTCTATCTGATGCACCGCTAATCTCTTCTTCTATGTCCTTCACCATATTTGTTTTATTTTTTAAATTAATTTTTGAAGCAATTATCTTGAGATTACAGCATCCAATGGGGCACTAACAACTCAAAACAACCAACATATGCAAAAGTGGTGCTTTGGATAAACGTTTAGTAACAAAATAAGTGCTTAACAACTTTTGGGAACAAAACTTAGGGCGAAAATCTTACGAGCGTACATATACGTTCATTCCGTCAGGGCGAATAATAATAGTAATAATAATAATAATAATAATAATAATAATAATAATGATGATGATGATGATGATGATGATGATGATGATGATGATGATGATGATGATGATGATGATAATAATAATAAGGTTTAACATGTGAAAGCGATAAAACACTGCTCCGAAAGCTATCCAAAACCATCGGGAATAATGACATCATATGGAGCCAAAAATAACTGACAGAGTGTTGGACTATATCCAAATAATACTCATTCAAATTTATTTCTATTTTCCAAAGAAAATGATTTATTTTAACTGGATATCATCTCCAGTACTCGCACAGCACATGTACACATGCTCACCACATTACGATCCAATCAACACCAGACCATCTCCGTCTCCAAACGCCATGCACAAAAAGTTTTTTTAAATAAAATGAATAATACCGTTATTATTGAACTCAAGAATAACAATCGGGAAGTAGTACTTTAACCTTGGTTCCCTTTTTTCTTTTATCTACCACAGCAACGTGTGGTCTTAGACAATCGATTAGGGAGTCATAATGGATTGTAAAATCCCACTGGATATTATGACTACCCGTCTGATAAGGGTACATCAGGCACATGCATCACAACCATATGTGCGCGGCATAGTGATCTCACATCAAGATAAACAGAGCATGATCCTGCAGGTGGGGTCCTAGTTAGAATTTTCTTCGGATCGAGTAGCCCATCCCGCTCAAAAGGTCCCTGGAAAGGGTTGTTTGAGGATGTTGGACAAAACACCCATGTTTCCAAAGGTGAATTATCCACACATGGCTATGATACTCCCTTATTACTTCTGCTCGTGATCAGAGATGCTCATATCGTCAACCACCAAGGGACATACTCATCTGGTTAAGCAACTGACAAGCAAATCTGTGGTAATGAGTATAATATTTGCTGTAGCCCATCTTTTATACCAAGACAAAACAATGTATATGATAACACTTGCAACCAATTGAGATCAGAAGCCATGGGAGCTACTACCTTGTACCACATCAGGGTATTATTATTATTATTATTATTATTATTATTATTATTATATTATTATTATTATTATTAGTAGTAGTAGTAGTAGTAGTAGTAGTAGCAGCAGCATTACGTACAAAAATTTGGAAGAATATTAACCTGCATAATAGATTTTGATAAAAACATGATAGCATGCCTAAATGAAGTGATACATTCCAAATGGAGAATTTCAAGCGAAAGCTGTTTCACAATCAAAGAATATACTATTCATGCATACACGCACAGAGTCGAAAACACACACATTCATTGACACACATACTCATACACACAAAAACTTATGCATATATACATACTCTAAAATAAGCGGTCACGAATGGAACTTTACAGAAACGGAAATGGCGTGCTTAAGCTGAAGAAAATCTCGATAATGGAGAAGACAAATTTATTATTCTTGTATGTGTGTGTGTTATTCCATTTTCGCCACCACCCTTTGTTTTCCTGATTTTGAAAGAGTTAGTTTTAATGTGGTTACTTCCCTTCTTTAAAAATCACCATAATCAACTTACGTGTGAACTCGCTTGTTAATTTCCATAACAATCTATCAATGCTGCCGATTATAACATGAAACCAATCTCAAAAAATAAACTGCTATAACATGAACATACAAGTGGTATTATATAATTGTGTGTTTGTGCATGCATTATTTATATATGTATGTATATGTGTGTGCGTGCTTGTGCGTGTGTGTTGTAATATATACTTACACAGGTACGAGAAACAAGTTAAAAATAATGGTTATTGCATGATATATTTATTAGAGTAAATTTGTCTTACAGCTGTTTCCAGTAGTTTTATAGGTACATTACCGATATGTTTATCAGTAATGTACCAATAATGACTGCAGGAAACAACGGTAAGCCTAATTTGCTCTGATAAAGGAATTATATGCAAATGACAATTATTTTAAACTTGTTTCTTATATGTCACTCTGTAAAAACCAGTTTATCGGAAGTTCATCCACGGATTTACAATATAGAATGGCGATGAATCCTAACTTGGAACCCTACCAGAAGATTACTTGGGGTTCTTCATTAATGTAATGAATACTATTTGTCTGGTCTGCCAACAGAGAGTTTATGATAATCTCTCACTATTTGTTTATACACACAGATATACACATAAACATCTATGTATACGATGGCTGTCGACTCGTTAATGGAGTATAACTTTGCTCAACACAATCACTGATAGACTTCGTACACACAGGCACCGAACTAGTTAAAAACCAACAACATGCGAACTCGAAGGTAATATGGAATTTGAATATTTACAGTTTTAAATCACTAGAGGATGGTTAGAGATAGTCTATGTGCTATTCGACCGGAAATGAATCTTTAGTCCAACAAGTGATTTACAAATTTCTTCACACAGAGGACATGAAAGTGTTTGATTTCGTTGTAAAGACTCTTGGAAGTTGTTATTGTGACATTTTATGCCAAAGCAGGTTATGTGTGTATGTGTATATATACTTAGCTTGGCAGTGCATGTGTTCTCGTAGAAAGGCTAAAGTCACTGTCCCATAATGTTTAATATCATTATTATAGGCTCAGACATAGCTGTGTGGTAAGTTGGTTGCTTCTCACCACATGGTCCCAGTTTCAGTCTCTCTGTGTGGCAACTTGGGCAAATGTCTTCTACTATAGCCTCACCCAGACCAAAGTAATATGAGTGGATTGTAGATGGAAATTGAAAGAAACCCGCCGAATATATATATTCTCTCTCTATATATATATACACCGTCATATTTATAAATATATATATATATATATATATATATATTATAAATATATATATATATAATATATATATATATTTATAAATATATATATATATATATATATATATATATATATATATATATATGTATGTATGCGTGTGTGTGTGTACGTGCATGTGTGTGTGTGTTTATCTGTGCTTGTACCCCACCACCGCTTGACAATCGGTGATAGGGTGTTTCCGCTATCGTGACTTAGCAGTTCAGCAAAAGAGATCGATAGAACAAGTACAGGGCTTAATAATATAAGTCCTGAGGTCGACTTGTTGGACTAAATTCCATGAAGGTAGTGCTCCAGCATGGCCGCAGTCAAATGTTTGAAGCAAGTATAAGATAAACAAATTAAAAATAAAATATATACGTTTGAATAGTTGCCTTCGGGATATGGATGTAAGATGAAAAAAGTTTTAGACCGCAGTGGTATCATTTAGACGAAAACTGGAATTTGAAATGAATAAATTATACCCCACCCCAACCAAAAAAAAAAAAAATTTTGAAATGCTGAAGAGCATGCGAAATTCTTCTTAAGTTCACAAATGTAAAGGTTCCTTGCAATTATCAAATGTCGAAGATCGGAAAAGTAATTAGAGTTTTCAGTAATCCATCATTATTTGAAAATATATGAGGATATCTCATAAAACTGGGATGTTATAAAACAGGTCGATAGGTGTATACTTACTTATAAAGTTATTCATACATACTTTCAAAAGACTGATATAAATAAAAGCAGGGGGTAGGTCAATATTATATTTTAGTTATAATAAAGAATAGAACGGTACTCATTAATTAAACAACTAATTAATTAATTAAGTAATTAATTAATTACTCATTAAAAAAGCATGCTAGGATTTCTATTAACCATTGTTTCTTTCGGAAAGGAATTATATAAGATATTTCCTATCTGTAGGATAACAAGATCATAATTTATATCCTTTAGAAGTTTTTTATTTTATGCTATGAGACACATAGAAGGATTAATAAGCGTTATTTATTAGACGTTGCTATTATATATCATTCGGTTTTGAAATAGATGAGAGTAAATATAAATTCTAGCTTGCTTTCTAATACGTAATTAGCAAATTAATTAATTTCTACCTTTTTATCTCTTCCGTATAGAATACAACATTTTCCGCTATTGTTTATTTATCCCTGCCGTCTTTTGACGACTACTAGAATTATCAACATTTTATGAAGTACAACTTTTACACCTTTCAAAATATTTGATATCCTCACAATACTTTTTGACGATAATCAGTTTAATTAATCAATAAATTAATCAGTGTTGTTTATTACCGGCAGATACCTATACACTAGCCTCGCCATTATTTTCGATTCTTTACAATCTTCAAAGTCCACCCGTCACCAATACTTCAAATAATTTAATAACATGGTTTCAAAAATGCGGAGCACTTTTTGAAGTGAGTGGGGAATCGATTAAATTGACGCCAGTACTTGACTGGTACTTATTTTATCAACTCCGGAAGGATGAAAGGCAAAGTTGACTGCGGTGGAATTTGAATTCAGAACGTAAAGACGAAAGAAATGTCGCTAAGTATCTTGCCCGACGTGCTAATGACTCTGCCACCTTGCCGCCTTTGACCTCTTAAAATATATTCCTGTGTCTTATTGATATGAGCGCAATTTAGATGCAAATCCGATATGCATCTAAAAGAAATACTAGTTTTAAATTTTGGCACAAGACCAGCAATTACGGGGGAAGGGGTAAGTCGATTAGATCAATCCAATGTTCAGCTGGTACTTATTTTATCTACCCTTAAAGGGTAAAAGGTACAGTCGATCCCAGCAGTATTTGAACTCAGAAGTAAAATCGGAAGAAATGTCGCTATACATTTTGTCCAGTGCACCAACGTTTCTGCCACCTCATCCACTTTACATTTAAAAGAAACTGATTTCAAATTTTGGCACAAGGCCAGCAATTTACGAGGAGAGAGTAAGTCGATTACATCGAGCCCAGTGTTCAACTGGTACGAATTTTATCGACCTCGAAAAGATACAAGAAACGAAACGATGACCCTGGCGAAATTTGAACGTGAAGACGGACGAAATGCCGCCAAGCATTTTGCTCAGTATGCTAACGCTCCTGCCAGCTCGCGGCCTTGCCTCTAAAAAGAAATATCAATAACGATCTATGCTTACTGGAATTCCCATATAAGCACCGACCGATTTTCGATTCAATAAAACTGTAACTTTAGGCAACTTATCTACATCGAAAACATTTCGTGTCTTTCTCACAGCGTCTCGGTAACTTTAAATTAAATATTAAGGAGCAGTGACTCCTGAATTTCTATGAAACGACTTCTTTGTGAATTCACTTCAAACCTTTTTATGCATTTGTGTAACTTTTAGTTTACTTTCTTATAATTTTCTTTTGGTATGCTGTTTAGCTTTTGTTATTTTGCGGAGCTTTAACTTATGTACCGGGGCTGTTTAAATTTTGTTACGGCATTATGAGTAAAATAACAAGAAAATAAATGCACTGTACTTGATAAAATGTATTGAATACTTTTTCAAATCCTGACCTCCCCCAGGCCGACTTGAATATCCAACACAAGCACACACACACACACACACACACACACACACACACACATGCACAAGTTTGCAGACATTCATACAAATATATATATGGTTTCAAAATGGCCGAACACTCTTTGAAGTGAATGGGGAATCGATTACATCGACCCATAGTTGAAGGCTAAATCCACAAGATTTTTTATTCTCTTTCTGTTTGTTTTCTCTTATTCCTGCATGTCTCTTGAAAAGCGTAGGCTCCAAAACAGTAAAGTCAGTCACCACATCAAAGTGGGTGTTGAATGTTACTACTGGCATGTAGGGGCTCACGACTGCGGAGGAGCCAAATAGATCGAAACTGAGTTAGTCTTGCGATCCTGTTAGGTGCTAGAGGTGGTAGGGGTTCGCTCCCCCTGTTGGCAATGTTTTGTATATAAAGGATGCAGTGTGTCACACCGATTACCAGCTGGCGGTGAATCTGCCATGGGTTAAACTAGTAGCAACATTCCACAGCCACTTTGATGTGGCTACTGACTTTACTGTTTATATATATATACATATTCGTCAATTGTAAATAATGTAAATAATTCCTCATCTCTTAAATATAGAACGGAACTTAATCTATGTTCTCAAATGTGGAGGGTGTGGTGGGGACTACATAGGTCAAACTAGCTTAACTTTGAGGCATAGACTTACGGTGCACAGGCAACAAATAGGGGACCCCACCACTGGGAAAATTCCCTTAAGCAAGCACCTAAATCAATGCCCCATAGATATAAACCCTAAATACCAAATCTTCCCTCTGTAACAATGCACTGGAAACACTTCAACCCAATTCCGTTTAATAAGGAAAACATACTGATTAATAAACATAAACACAGCTTTAAAAAGAAGAAAAAGAAGTAAAAAAAAACGACTAAATTTCAACACAAAAAAAAAAAACAACCAGGAACAACAAACATTCTTTTAAAAAATTTAGTAACAATCTTTCATCCGGATTCCGAAACTGCAACTCCAAATCACTATACAATCACCAGTTGCCGATGTCACCTACCTCTTGTTCAATGAAATTTTACTAACACCAGTTGCTGACGACACCTAACTCCAGACTAATCAAAACCGAACTTCAGTAAATACAACGAAATGATCCTTTAAGAGGAACAACCAGCCGAAAAGTCTTATGACCATCTCCACAGGGAAACCAACCAAGCAGAACGACAAGCTTGACCACTGGAAAAAAATGTCACCAGTAAATATGAATAAAAAATCAGATCCGCTTGCGGAAAAAAAATATTAATACATCTGATCTCAAAACATACCACTACAAGCGAAAGCCTCTACAGAAAGAGGATCAGAGAAACTGTAAACCAAATTCCTCTTTTTACGATTTTTATTTCTCCCTTGTTTTTTTCAGTATGTCTTGTTGACCACCTTTAAAATTAATGAATTTTGTACATTCAAACAAATTGATATAGTTTTAATATTATTGACTGCTATGAATATTCAAACTTACACCTGTCCTCCTAATTCATAATGCAAAATTTATCTGTTTTCGACATGTTAGTTTGTCAACACTGAAACTGCTAAAGATGTTTTTCTAATTCATAATTATAACTTTTACCATTGATAAACAAAGATGTTTTTCTCATTCACAACTTTAAACTTTTACCATTGATAAACTAAAAATATTGTTGAAACTAGTTTGGTATACATGTATATAAATATATTTTAAACATTTACGAGCTTTTGAAATCTAAGTGCATTTTCAACAACACATTTTCCTATATATATATATATATATATATATATATATATATATATATATATATATATATATATATATGAAGTATGCATGTATGTATATAATTTGCGTTTCAGTGTGTTTGTACGTATGTATGCAATCTGAGTTTATGTATATATATGTGTATGTATAAACGTAAGTGCATATGTGTGTGTGTGTGTTTGTGTGTGTGTGTGTGTGTGTGTGTATGTGTGTGTGTGTGTGTGTGTGTGTGTGTGTCTGTGTTTAGTATGCCTTGCTGCGTTCAACTGTTAGGTATATCTATCAATGTGAGTGTGTGTTTGTGGAATTTGAAACGAAGAATATATTTCAATGATATCACACTTCGAAATCCATGTATATTGGCAACAACAGCTTCAACAAAACCACCAATAACTACATCAAATGAATATAGGTTTCAAATTTTCTCAGAGGGCCAGGAATTTTAGTGGTGAGTGTAAGTCGGCTACATCGACCCCAAGATTCAACTGGCACATATCGACCCCAAAGGGATGAAAGGCAAATTCGATGGCTAAACAACAAATTATTTTGTTCTGTCTGTTTAATCTAAGAGTTCGATGCACAGAATGAAGTGTTATGATAGCTCATAGTAGGTCGGTAGTTTATAATGTCATCACCCATAGGATCGGGTGAGTAGGAGAAGAGGTAGAATAGTCAATTAAAAATAAAGGTCAACAACTACTGTATATTGTTTTCATCCAACTCTACCAACACACGATTCCTTGTTCAGTGATCTATTCCTCTTTCTCCCACTTCCTTCTTTATTCCTCTTTCCATCTCTCTCTCTCTCTTTCTTTCTTTCTTTCTTTCTTTCTCTCTCCCGATTACTGCTGGCTGTTAACAATGCACTCTAATTAAGATATCACAATAGGTATGTGTTAAACTTATTGTTTTCCAAGGAAAGATTAAAAGTTAAACCAAGTATAATTAAAGGAGAGATAAAAGTACACTGACAGCCTCCATCCATTTAATCGTTTCACAGCAGCTGTAAATCAAACACATTGAAGACACAAAACTTTCCGAACGTCATTTACAAATAACACTTTTTGTTTTTATTTTATTTTTTTGCTTTCGTTTTACTGTAATTTATTTCATTTCATTCAAAATACGCAATCAGTGTAATTTTAACTTTTTTCTTTTCTTATATTCTATAGATTTAATTGCAGTTACATATCAGCATTTTCTGTTTACTTACATGGTTGTATATCTTCTGAGTACTTTCTTTTCACAATTGTTGTCGATAATGTATGAGGATCTCCTGCCTAAAATCTAGTATCATCTACATATACCAAACCTCACACTGGTAGGTTTAATTGCAAACTTCTTGTGCACAAATAACGTTTCCTTAGACAAATATATCATCGTGTCTTTTATAAGCACAGTAAGAGGTAATATTTATACCCACTGAATCGTGAATGTTCTCTTCGAACAAAGCAGTAGTTACCATGAGAGATGTTCTCATATTGGTTTTTGCTGCAAAATGCAGGAAGACAAATCCCCGCCACCTCCAACACCGAGACTACCAGACCACCTGATAATGACCTTACTTGGTCTTGTCAATGATGGACGCTCGACCACTAGAGATAACAGCGACCCATCCACTCGACACAGAATAACAGTGTCAGAACAGGTGCTGGTATCGCGATTAGCCAGCGAGCTTGTTAAAGAATATATATTAGCGACAGGAGCAGAGCTAATAATGAGAGATAATATTTCTTGCCGCTGAAATGTGGATGTTCAGTTAGAAAAACTATAATGAGATAGTTACCATGAGAGAAACCCTCATATTGGTTTTTGGTGCAAACTGCACTCTTGTTTATATTGGTAGCGAGGAGACTCAACCTTACTTGGTCTTGTCAATGATGGATGCTCGAACGCTAGAGATAGCAGCGATTCATCTCTCCACCGGCAATATATAGAATAACAGTGCCAGAACAGGTGCTGTTATCGGTTAGAACAAACTATACTTGTCAATGGTGGAAGCTCGACCGCTAGAGGTAGCAGCGATTTACTTCCGCGGCAGTAATATATAAAATAGAATGGAATACGCATATTGTACGTAAACTTTATCTGTCACATTCTTCAGAAGCCGTTTGGACTGGTCCTTATCCTAAGTTTCCCCGCTTTTCAGTAAGAGAAATTCAGCACTCAATACAGGGTGAAAGTCTAATAAACTTACAAATTTTGGCTTTTTGAACGACCTTGTTCTTGGATTTTAGAGACCGGTTGTTTTTATTGTTGCTATGACTGTTGTCGTTATTGTTTAACATTAGGTCAACCTTCGTCGAGAAGATTTATGACCAAAAGGATCCCATCCTCAACCCTTTTGTCTTTTTAATGATAATATTATGCAATGCCTCCTTCATTTTTTATAATCAGTAATAATTTTATTTCAAGTGTATTTGTTTGTTATTTCTAGGAATTCGACCTCCAAAATAGAGGGTTCCTTCGGATTGGGATTCCAGGGCCATCTTCTACATTTTATTTTTACTAGGCAAACACCCAGAAGGAGTTGATTTCAGCATCACCGATTAACGAAAATTCATTATTTACTTAATTTGCATTGGATGGTTATGTGTTCTCATCTTGTTTGTTGTTACCACAACGTTTCGGCTGATTTACTCTCCAGCTTTCATCAGTTGTCCTGGTAGAATTTTGAACCCAACCCTGGATTCTCATTCCTAAGGTACTTTTTGTTTTGCTGATGTTATTATTATTATTATTATTATTATTATTATTATTATTATCATCATCATCATCATCATTATTATTATTATCATTATTATTATTATTATTATTATTATTATTATTATTATATTATTATTATTATTATTATTATTATTATCATTTATTCAAGGCACTGGCTGGAATTGAACTCGCAATCTTGGGGTTAGTAACCCGCGCTCTAAACCATTACGCTGTATGCCTACTAACCACAAGATTGCGAGTTCAATTGCAGGCAGTGACTTGAATAAATAATAATAATAATAATAATATCATCAGCAAAAGAAAAAATACCTTTGGAATGAGAACCCAGGGTTGGATTCAAAATTCTAACAGGACACCTGAAGAAGGCTGGAAAGTAAATCAGCCGAAACGTTGTGATAACAACAAACAAGAAGAGGACACATATCCATTCAATGTAAATAATGTACTTAAATACGTTTTCTCAAAAATATAGAACAGTATAAATTCGTTAAATATTCAGCAATAACAATAATAAGCCAGTGGATTAAACTTTAGGCCAAGAAGAAGAAGAGAAATCTAAATTTTTGGACACTCGTCCTTCTCTCCTTTTCCTCCTCCTTCTTCTTTTCCTTCTCCTCCTCTTTCTTTTTAGAGAGAACGATGGAGAAAGAAAAATTATACCAGTCATGTCCTTCAGGTTCAATAGTAATAATTAGGAAACAAATATTATTGAAGGGTTATGTGGGGAGGTTTGTGTGGAAAAGAAAGAAAGAGGGATAGAGAGAGGGGTGTGGGAGAGAGAGAGGAGGGAGAGAGGGGAAGAAAAAGATGGTGTGAATAATGTGTGCTGTATCACTGAAGTGGAAATAAAAGGTGTCAGAGTGGTGGTAAAACATGTGAGGGCCAAATCATACGAAGTGTCAAGTGACATTAACAAAAGTAAAATACTCAGCCTTGACTGATAAATTATACCATCCCAGAAGCTACAACCATTCCATATAACCTTGAGTGAAATATTAGAAATATTGGTTGTTACCAAAGAGGAAAATAGATTTGCTTCAATTAGCAGAGTTCAATATGTGCAATTAAACAAAACACTCGAAAACTTACCGATCCATCGTATGATTTGGGAGCAACATCGCATCCACAGAAAAGTTAGGACAATCCGTCACGGACTCAGTGTTACCAGCACGCATGCATACATACATATATGCATATATACGTGCAAATAACAGGCAAACGCACAAATGCATACTCTACGCTTTTCTTTCTACCCTTGTCTTTGTTTGTTTGTGTGTGCGTGTGTGTGTGTGTGTGGTGTGTGTGTGTGTGTGTGTGTGTGTATGTGTGTGTGTGTGTGTGTGTGTGTGTGTGTGTGTGTTGTGTGTGTGTGTGTGTGTGTGTATTTAGAGAGAGTGAGAAAAAGGTGGAAGAGATGATTGGAGAAATTTGCAAAATGCTGCAAAAATCGATCGATTAAAATGTGCAAGAGCAAAAAAGAAAATGTTTTAAAAAATAGTTTAATTTTTGCCAAGTGAATAATAAAGACAAAATATTCTTTTGTAATTACGAGTCGGAAATTATAACACCCACCAAAAGTATAATGAGTAAAGAGCGGTGGCTATCTAAATTTGATTAGACACATTTCTTCATTATCGTTTTTAATTTTTCGATGAATTTTATTCGCAGAAGACTAGGAAGTCCTTTGTTAATAAACAAATGCAAACGATTTTTTTCTGTTGTCTTTTTGAAATGAATCGCGCGCACGAACGCACATTTTTAGATTCGATTAAAAAGTATGTAAACGGCAGCGGTACCAGCGGTGGCGGCGGCAGCGGTGGATGAGTCAAGAAGTCGTGTGCGTGTAATTTATGTGCGTGTAATTAAAGTTGACGTGTAAAGTAATCAACTGAAATGATATGTTAAATTTGGTTTTGAGAGGACAAACAATCCAGTCTATAGAAAACACTAGTATTCCTCATTTGCAGTTTGACAAATTCTATTATGAAGAATGAGTAATAGCATAAGCACCATAAACTATATATCTCCGTAGGAAGAGAAGAGGCGATTAAATTAATTGCACTACTTCAAAGGAATACTATTTTATGAAAACTTTAAAGATGAGAGTGGAAGTTGACCACGCTGAAGTTTGAACTCAAAACATAATGAGAAGTAAATAAATACCGCCATGCAGCAAAGAATATTATCCGATCCAGTCCCTACTACTCAACTATCTATAATAGAATTGTATAGATAGATAGATGGATGATGGCCGTCTACTCGTAACCGAGGAAGACCAATACTGGCACCAAGAACATTGTGCACTCTAGGACCAACTTATATTTGGCATTTGCGGCTCCGTTGGGGGCTAACAAGCCCTGCTCTTGACAAGCATACACAACTGCAAACTGCAGCACGCTTAAATTCTTCAGGCAGAATACGTGCTCTCTCAAAAATGTCGACACCCTCCTTAACCTGCTTCCTCCATCTGTGGCGATGATAGGCATTTCTCTCCTAGTCAGTCTCCTGCATATCACAGGCCTTTAATGAACACTTGACCCAGTCCTTAAAACGTAGCCTTGGTTTCTGCCGGACTCTCATTCCATTCACAATTTCCCCATATACCATTTGCTTAGGGATCCTGCCATCCTTCATTCTAAGGTGTCCAGTCCAACATAACCGTTGCCTGTGCACCATCGCTTCCATACTCAAGATATCAGCTATCCCCAGGGCCTGTGTGTCTGGAGTTTTTAAGCTCCAGCCAACATTCAGAATGTGTCTGAGACATTTCTGATAAAAGCGTCCAAGGACCCTCACATGACGTTTGTAAAGGGTCCATGTCTCACATGAGTAAAGGAGCGATGTCAGTACACAATGTTTGTTTGCTTTGTGATGCCATGCTGGGACCAGACACGAGACTGAAAAAACGGAAGGAATCAGTTGCTCTCTGCAGCCTGAAAGATATTTCATCATCCAGGGAGGGGAGCAAGAATGGCTGAGTGTACTGCCCAGGTAGACAAACTTATCTACCACTTTCAGAATTGTTCCTTTAATCAAGATAGCTGTTTCTACGTATGGATTTCCTGGTGCAGGCAGGACATTACAGCAGTCTTGTCCAGGCTAATGCTGAGCCCAGATGCCTTGCAAGAAGCAAAACTACGATTCATATGTTCACTGTATGAGTGACTAGGTCACAGTTATCTGCATAAAGGAGGTCAGGAATAAGAGACTGGAAAACTTTTATATTATCCGCAAATCGACGCAAATTAAAAAGGCGGCCAGACGATCGATACTTTACATATATTCCCAGAGAACTAACCTTAGCAAAAGCATGAGTAAAAGCAGTAGCAAAGTACAAAGAAAAGGAAGTTGGGGCTAGGATCTCACCCTGCTTGTGATACATACATACATACATACATACATACATATATACATACATGCATACATTTGTATATTCGAATATATGTGTATATGTATATATATATATATATATATATATATATATATATATATATATATATAATATATATATATATATACATACATACGTGTGTGTGTGTGTGTGTGTCTTGTTTTCCGTTTGTTTCGTTGTTCGCAAAAAAGTTCGTACTCCATGTTGTCGTATTTCATGTTGTTTTCGTATTTTATGTTCATTTTATGTTGTCTGCGTTCCGTGGTGTCCTGTGCCCATATACGCATGTATATGCAAATATATGTATGCATATATATATATATATATATATATATATATATATATATATATAAGTAGCAGTTAATTGGCCAAAGTCAACTTGTTGAAATATATAAATATATACAATCATGTAACTACACTATATTTTAAATATACATATTTAAAATTATACTGAGTATCTTAAGTTGGTTTATTCTCCCTGAAAAGTTGCATCCACGTATTTCAGATGGTTGAAAATGAGCTTCATAAAGATTTGTAGTCACATACACTATCATAAAACATATAAAATCCCTTTGCATCTGATCTGTTTATTAAAGCGTTGCATTTATTTTGACCTTTAAGGAAAAGATTAGGAGAGAGTTGATATAAATACAAACATTAATATATAACGGGGCTGGACAAAATAATGGAAACACCTTAAAATTTCAAACAAATTTATTTTAGTATGGCAGTGATTTAATTTGGCAGTAATTACAGCTTGAATTCTGTGATTTATGGACTCGTACAAAGTTTGAATTGTTTTCAAAGGAACTTTTGACCATTATTCAGCTAAAACAGACTCTAGTTCTTCTAAAATGCACCATAAATGTTCAACAATATTGAGATCTGGGGACTGTGGTAGCCAGATAAGATGTTCAACTTCACTAGAATGTCCTTTGTGCTATTCAGTAACACCATTAGCTGTGTGATTTGGTGCATTATCATCCTGAAAGATTGAGTTTCCCTCCGGAAACAGTTCCGCAACCATAGGATCAATTCGATCAGATAAAATGCTTAAATAATCTTCACTATTACTTCTGCCATGAAGGGAAAACATTGGAAGGCGGATTTCCAAGATATAGCCCCCTAGATCATGACAGATTCTCCTCCATGTTTAACAGATGGAAGAAGGTAGTCTGGGTCAGATGCTTCTTTTGGCTGTCTCCACACGTATACTTGACCGGTGATCAGAAATAAGGTAAAGGATGACTCGTCCGAGAAAATAACATTCTTCGACTGCTCTAGGGACCAATCCTGTAGGTTTTTACTCTACTCTAAACGCTTTGCAACGTTTGTTTTGAAAGTAGTGGTTTTATGATTGCAGCACCCAGCGAACAGTTTTTGTGGAAACTGGGTTCTCGAGGTGGTCATTAAGCTCTGCAGTAATTTTGGGAGCTGTCCTTTTGTGATCCTTTCTAACAATTCGCATAAGAGTCTGACGGTCCCTATCTGAAAGTTTTGGTTTTCTTCTGGAGTTTTGTTTCGACGAGGAGGTTTTTCCCTCTTTCTCAAAGGCAGTCATTACTTTCGAGACAGTACGTCTTGATACACCAAACATTTCGGCTGTTTCGTTACGCTAGCGCCTGCCATACGAGCACCAACAATTTGACCTCTGTGAAAGTCCGATATATCTGTCATTTTAATGAATTTTAATTACCTTTTTCTGATGATATCTGAAAGGAAACAGCAATTTTAGCAAAGCATATTAAGCAACACTAATAGTAAATAAAAAAAAGCATAAAGGTAAACTAGCTTTTGCCGGTTTTATAGATATTTCAAAATTATGATGCTATGATGGTAGGTGTTTCTATTAATTTGTCCAACCCTTTAATGTATATATATACATAAGCACACGTACACACACACACATACATTGTCATATTTTTGTGGAAGACATCCTACGTGTTTAGCAGCAGTCCAAAAGTGTAATCAATGCCGTTTTTATGTGACGCGACGTTGAAACAACGTATACAATGTCATTCCGAAGATCAACAAAAATAATATTGTTTGACCTTTCCCACCAAAACACCTGTCAAGTGTACACATAAAGACCGGATATTGTTGTTTGAGGCGGGCAAGAAAATGTATGTACTGTCATAGAAGTCATATCCTACTGATATGAATATATTTTTGAAAATCGAAAAGAAAAGGATAACTATGGAAAATTGCTTCGAAACCTCCAGTTTTTATATCCAGATTATAAGTTCACTTTTATACAAATGTCTAATTGACAATTTGGATAGCCCAGGGTTTTCAGAAGCAGAAATCAGCCATCTAACACGCACATGACAAATACAATCTGTAAATGCAACATAAAATATATGCAAGATTTTTCTCATTGTTTTTGTATTCGGCGAAGCTCCACCGATGGAGATTTGTATCGTTTGAAACCAGCTCCTTCTCCAGAGGAAGAACTCAAATAATTGAAAACAGAAGGGCACATATATACATATAGTCAATAGCTGAGTGCAGTGAAATTTAAACTTCTGTATATAAAAGAAACTTGTTTACTTGCTTATTCAACACAAACCATTTAAGATTTCAAGTAAATTTAATTTTGGATTAAGTAATTAAATTCTTCATATAAAACTTATTAAGAAATAAAGAATTTAATTGTGTCATCGTATTATGTTTTATTCGAATCAATGAACAAGACAAGATACTTTTGTTTCCTTTCAAAACCGATATAAAACAGAGACGTTTCTTCTAGAAATTTGCAAACAAGTTCGTTTGTGTTCGTACAGTAACCAAATGGAAATTTTGGTATAGCAAAATATAATTTAATTATACTATCTCAACTATTATCTAACTATAGAATAACAATGGAATTCTGTTGTCGAATTTGCTATCTAAACACGAAAAGAAAAAGAAAAACCTCTCCTTTTACTTGATTATTCTTACCTCTTCAATATAAGCAAATATATACTTTTGAATACCCTCCAGTATATATGCATATATATATATATATGCGTGTGCGTGTGTGTGAGTGTACATATACATACACACACACACACACACACACACACACATATATATATATGTGTGTGTGTGCGTATGTGTGTACATATACATATATATATATATATACACGTATATATGCATATATATATATATTTATATATATGTATGTATATTTATATATGTTTAAAGATATATATGCACACACACAGCCATACATAAATACAAACACACACACACATATATGCACATTATATATACACATGTACATATATGCAAACACATGAATATACGTACTTGAGTATGGGTGTTCGTGTTAGTATACAAGTATACATAAAGGTGATGTATTGCATACGAAAATGTACATTAAGATATAAGGATATAAAGTACTGTATCATTGCGTGTCTATGTGTGTGTAAATTTACGTATATATATATATATATATATACATTTATATATAAATAATATACATATATACATACGTATATATATGCATATGTAAAATACATATATGTATGTGTATATATGTATATATGTACATATATATGTATGTATATATATATATATGTATATATATATATGTATGTATGTATGTATTTGTACATATATGGATATATAGATGCACAAATACATATGTGTGCGTGTGTGTGTGTGTGTGTGTGGAGTTAGAGAGGGAATCACTCTTTGATATAACTATAAAGATATGTAATTTTGAAAATTCAAATATATATATTTGCTTCAATCTTTTTATTTCAGAAAATCTTTTAAGACGGTAACAATATATTAAATATTTTCTCTTTATTAGTTAAGTTTTACTGATATAGATATTTAATGTTTGTATAAATAATTCCCGTTATAATGATATTAGTCTACATTTGTATCATATCACCATTATTGCAGTACCTCTTTTGTCTAGATAATGGTAAGTTCAGACTAAAGCCTTTATATAGTGTGTCTATTAAACAATCCTATTGCTGTAATTAAGCTCCCAGTGGTCTAGTTAACCAGAATTTTGATCAAAGATGCATCAACCACGTCCATCAAGATGTTTGCTCGGGTGTTGCGTAAATAGAAAAGCGTTGCTCAGTGTCTTAACTATTATCAACACTGTAATATATTATTTGAGGAGGATTTGTCTGTCATTTCTAGTATGTCGATTGACTGGGTAGAGATTTCCTCGATGGCTCGAGATGGATTTGTTCTTGCGAATTTAACCCCAAATTAGCTGTGATTGAGCAGACGTATAAACAAAACTTGCCAAATTGTAATGTTTTCGTCGCTCTAATGGTGTTGCATAGAACTGAATTATACAATATCTTCTTTCTTTATTTTAGATGGTTGAGTGTCAACTGATAAAGATTTGATGATTATTTCTATTAGTTCAAGCAACCACCTAGAAACTCTGTTTCATTCGTTTAATTCGGGTTATTCTCTGTGTATTTCCATGATAGAAAGTCTAAGTATATATTTTATCTAAGTTTATTTCTGTTGTGACTCTCGAGTGTCGTCTCGAAATGGAAGGAATGTATAATATATAAATGGCTATACATTATAAAAAAGCAACTTCCTATTTTGCGTTAGATTGCATAAACTACAAATGATTCTATGTTTAGTATTTTATTGTAGGAACAGAATGGCTTGTTGACATGGTGCAGCAAAATAATTCTTGTGATATAGAGCCCCTACTTATTGTCTCCTTACTGCTCACCGACCTACGTTTCCATGTCTAATGACAGTAACTTTTGTAAGCACAAGCTCCATCTTGTCTTTTCAAATTTTTTAAGAGCAAACATGATAATAGAATCAACTTGACTTTTAACTTTATGTTCTACTGTATATAGAAATTGCATTCAGTAAACTGTTCAGTGCAGTAATTACTCAAAAAGTGCCGAATTTTCAATTTAAATCATAACACATTTGTCAGTATAGTTGACACAAGAGTTTCAATTAAATGCACGTATTCTAGCACAGAACCTAACGTCTTCATTATATGACATAACATTCTTGATTGAAGATTTACAACATGTAGTCTTCATTTAAAAACGTTAATTGTTTCAGTGGGGGAAAGATTATGCTTTCTTGAAACTTTCTTATACGTACAAACGTACTACGCACAACTAAACACACTCTCTATCGCACTCATAAATATTCACACACTCAAAGATTGTGACACACGCAAACACAAACACACGCATATATATATATATATATATATATATATATATATATATATATATATATATATATATATAATATATATATATATATTACACGCAGACATGCTCCGCTGTCCTATTTCTGATGCTATAAACTTTGCGTTGTAAAGGTAGTCATTAGAAAAGGTACCAACGATGAAAGTTTTGAAAAATATTAATGTTATTATTGTTGACAATGTGTGGCAGGAGAGAAGCCGTGCAGTAAATTGAGGATAAGGCTGTTGAAGCTATCGCTACATATGCTTTGTAACTTTCCTGTTACGCACTTTGAATACTACATTCCCAGTATAGATAATTGCATTGCATAACCATTTGCCGTTAAGTGGATTGATTTCATTAGTCCGGCAATTAACTCTTGCAAATATGACATCCCAAGTGTGCTGTATGAAAATAAAATGTGGTATTGTTTAGTGCAAGCACATTTTCAGAGGCCGTTTTCTGAACCATAAGTCCACAATGACGATTGAAGAAAAAAAATAAACAAACAAAAAAGAAAAAAAACAGCACGGCATTGTTCATTTAGGGTTGGAAATTGAAAGATCATATTGATAACGACTAGTCAATCATATCATATATAAACAGGCAAGGAAATAGCAATGCTATACTGCAAATCGACACATTAAATAAAAGGACCCAAATATTTAAATGGCGTTACAAGAGTGAATTTTATCTCGAGAATTACAATCGCTCAACATACCATAATTTAGTTATAGAATATAAAATCAAGACCCCTGACGTACACCAACAGGAACTTTACTAAACTTGCTCTTCCATCAGCACAAATACATGTATTTTGAAAATTGTTTTTCATATAGTCTGATGATTGATGACTGATGACTATTTTCAGGTTTAAAACATGAAGTCATGAAAGAATAATCCCTCATTTTCCCATCTCCCTCTCTCCTCCTCTTTTTGTATGTATGAACCGGTTTCTAACCTAGATCCAAGACTCCTTCATCAACAACAGAGTATGTATGTATGTATGTATGTATGTATGTATGTATGTATGTATGTATGTATGTATGTATGTATGTATGTATCTATCTATCTATGTATGTCTTATCTGTCTGTCTGTATACGTTTATGAATTTGTATTGCAAGATTCCTGAGGTGAAATCGTGTGTTGAAAAAATATTGTTATAAATCGGGATTGTCATATTTTTTTGCCAAATAAGCACATGCACTATATATTCGTTATTCAGTCATTTATAATTGTTCTTATTTCATCTTATGCTCATTGTCTGGAAATCTTTCTTCACACATCTGTGACCTTTTCAGAGATTTTTCCATCTCACGTGTATCTTCCTGTTCTATTTAGTCCATACTCTAATGGCATCGGCTATAACTATGGAAACCTTAGGAAGGCGGAATGGCGCTAGTATACATGAGTGAGGAACAGGATCAAATGCCACTTTATAGTCTAGTCAGACAGTCAACAGATTTCGGCAATGTTGCTTCACTTCTTTCAGAACTGTTCGTGTTGGAGAGGAACTGCTTGGTTTGAAACAGTCACTGACCACTTCTTAATTCCCACTCATAAATCATCCCGTCATTTGTTTTACAGCGAACCTGTACGAATATATTCCAGTAACATGTGTACAGCTAATATGTACACAGAAACATGCTGTGGTTTCCTGGTTTCTAGCTACAAGTACTGAACATGCTACTGTTAGCAAGTCACTTACTTTGTGTATGGCGTCTATTATCCGTCTCAAGAAGTTGTCGAAGGTTACCATGTGAAAGATCATCTTTCCATAACTGTCTAGAAGGTGTCTTCACCGGGATTTTTCTGTTCGGTAGCTTTACAATAACAGTCACGAGATTTTAACTGTCGGTATACGATTGATGCATGTTTTGGGAGATAAGTTTACTCAGTACCTACGCTGTAACTCATTTCCCCACAATGACTCACGTTTGCGCTAATAATTTACATTCCAGATCCCTGCTGGCAATAACTCTAGAGCATTCTAGAGATGAGCTTTAACGACACTAAGGATATAACCTTTCATGCTGCAATACGTTGCTCGAGAGTTTAATGCAAATTTGGTATTTGATAGTCCTACTTTCTAGAAATGTGTTGCGACAGTGATTTACCTCTCGTGCTTCAGAGTAATTAACTAGCTTACCCGTGCGTGTCTTAAGTCGGTAGTTCCCATAGAGCTTTAGTATTCAATTACAATTTGTAACTGATAATTGATGAATGTATGGTTCCGTTTGCATTTAACAATACTATGCAATCGTTCAGTATCTTTCCTGCACCTGTTGGTATTTTATGGAGACAGGTCACTTTGGGTGTTTTGGCTGTTTTCTTATTACGATCGATGACCGTTACTCCCATCTTTTGGTGAATGGCAAATGCAAAACAGATTCAGATAACTTGCAAATTTTGCTTAAGTGTATACACACAGACACACATGTATATATATATATATATATATATATATATATATATATATATATATATATATATATATATATAATAATAATAAATATTAGGGAATAAATCCAAATTTACAGGGAAAAAAATCAGATTTAGGATTAATCCAATTTTATAGTAAAATATTATAAAATATTATTAGAGACAAAACCACTATTTTGCAAAACAAACAAGGAAAGACTTAATCAATACATAAAATTTTAATAAATAGTCAAAAAAACCGCCACTACAATCGTTTCTTGTCTTGATCGACAATCTTCAGGTGGACTTCCAATAAGTCAGTTTCAAATTATTAATTTGAAACTGACTTATTGGAAGTCCACCTGAAGATTGTCGATCAAGACAAGAAACGATTGTAGTGGCGGTTTTTTTGACTATTTATTAAAATTTTATGTATTGATTAAGTCTTTCCTTGTTTGTTTTGCAAAATAGTGGTTTTGTCTCTAATAATATTTTATATATATATATATATATATATATGTGTGTGTGTGTGTGTGTGTGTGTGTGTGTGTGTGCGCGCGTGTGTGTATATATATGTATGTATATATATATATATATATATTATATATATATATATAGAGAGAGAGAGAGAGAGAGAGAGATGTGCGCGCCTTTGTGTTTGTGTTTGTATACAGCTACCGTTTGACAACTAGTGTCGGTTTGTTTACCTCCCTGTAATTTAGTGTTTCAGCAAAAGAAACCGATGGATTAAGTACCAGATTTTAAAAATGTACTTCAGCGATTTGCTCGACTTAACCATTCAAGGCGGTGATGTAGTACGGCCCAAGTTCAATGGCTGAAACAAGTAATAGATTATATATATATGTATGCACGCGCGCGTGTGTGCATCTATGTGTGCGCGTGCATGTATATATGTATGTATGTAGGTAGGTATCTCTCTGTCTTTCTGTCTGTCTAACTAACCAAGTAACAATCTACCATTAATGTATTTTTCTATTTTCTATGGCTCCATTAATATATTGTACAGTAAATCTATGATGGAGCACGCCCCATTTGCGCCTTTTACTTGGAGCATTTTGCATATAATATGTCACATGCTTACATAACGAATATATAAGGATATGCTGAATGACGATAGCAGAAAATTTCTTTAAAAAATTTAATTTTCTTTCTAATCAAAGAAATATACCCCAAAATATAGCACCACCTGTTAGCAACTAATAACTAAATGGGGAGATAACTTTAGCAGATTTAGGATTAACTAACGTGACCTAATATTCATGTTTAAATAGAAACCTGTCCATTCGTATTTAGGACGGTTATAGCAACGGATATGGTTCTGGTAATACTGAGCCAACCTCATCGGTGGCCAAATTTATTCACTTTATCAGTAAGATTCTATAAAACATAAAAATATAGCCTTGTGAGAGGTAGGGGGAAAACTGAAAAAAGCCCGTCGTGTACACACATAATACATAATATATATAATTACAGCGTGGAAGGTGTTTATAAGCCATTTAAGAAACGTACAAAAGCCGTTAGATTCACTTCAACATTTTAATTGATGCAGCACGGAATTTTGTCAGTGAACAGGTCGCGGTCTCAAAGCGACGAAAATATTTTTTGTGTGTTTCTTAAATGGCTTATAAACACCTTCCACGCTGCAATTGTTTTCGTTCCAGCACACCATCTCAGATCAGGTCACTTGCTATGCAAGTGCATCTCCGTAACATATATATATATATATATATATATATATATATATATATATATATATATATATATATATATTATATATATATATATATATATATATATGAATATATATATATATACCAATACTTATAACGATGTCCCCATATTCTCTATCGTTATAGTTATTGCTAATATAAACTGCAGATAACATTACCATGTATGTATGTATGTATGTATGTATTTATAAATATACGTATATGTATATATATATATATGCATATATATATATATATTATATATATATATATATATATATAATATATATATATATATTTAAATAAATAAAACATATGCATATATACATACATATATGTACGTACCTACCTCTACATGTATATATACATGCATATATGGGTACAGGACACCAAAAAAAAAAACGTCGAACACAATGAGAAACGAAAGTATAAACACAAAACCGAGGAAATGGAAATTTTTGTAAACAATGAAAAAATAGAGTACAGGACATACAAACAAGGAAATTTCCCCTTTTTCAGTCGCTTTAATTTCATCTACTCCACGTCTCGATATATATATATATATGTAATATTTGTTCTTACAAGCTATTTTTTGAATCTGTTATGATAAAATGAATTTTACATTTATCTGATGGGTTACTCTATACTTTTGTACAGTACACATTTATTATTCTTAAACACCATTTACAGTGACTTCGAAGTTTCGCTCACTCAAACCTACATACCCCAAGTAGATTTTAACTCATCAGAGACCTATATAAAGCCAGACTTAACTACGATACATCATGGCCCGATTATGGTTCACCTGGCCGAGACTTCGAAGTTACTGATCTTGAAATGCTTGTTTAAGAATTTCGAGGTCTGATGAGTAAGTATCCAGACTGTTACCCTAGTAACGAAGCTAAAGCACGCAGAGTAAAGCCGCTTGGCAAAGATTGACCTTGAACTCTGCTGTGCAGGCGTACTTAAGTTTTAACGTTTTAGCTCACTTCCGCTGTTTACAGCAGTGCTTCGAAGGGAGGTGTGAAGCGTGTGATCGTCGCATTGACGTAAAAAGATATGACATAAAAATAATAGAATTGATTATGTCGTATTGTTACTATTGTTTCATTATAGGCGTTTCTTTTGATGTAAATTGGTTATAGTCGTGCATGCAGTAAATACAGCATCCATACGATTACGCAATATGTTACGCAACTCTTAAATCATCAGGCTACTAAATAAACAAGAGGTGATATGCTGGTTAATGAACAGATCATCGCCAAGGGACCTTTTACAGAATTACCAATATTTAAGAAATGTAAAGCGGGTGGGCCCACAACCTATCGATCACAGAGAGTGGATAGTTGACTGTTCTTTAACTATTCTTTAATTTACATCATAAATTAAAGAATAATTAAAGGCACTTATATTCTAATCGTGTCCTTAAACTTAACAATCTCATTCATCAAGAATAGTAGTGACAGAACATGCTTGATTGCCGGAGGATAGCAGGCACCGAACTTGACATTTGATTCTTTCAAAACATATTCAAAGGTCAGCAGACGGCTCTATTTATAAAAGAACCGTTTACCTTGCTATGTTGCTTGAAGTTATCTACATTGACAATTGGCCTGGTTAATAACATCTAACGTTACTGATTCACTCTCATAATTGATTAATCTTAATAAAAGTACTTCGTTTAATTATTAGAAAACTAATAGAATATCAGCTTTAATCAACGGAGAATAAGCTTGTAATTCAAAGAGAATAACTTAATGAAATACATAGTTTAGAGATCTTCCCTCCAAAATTCAGAGGAATGAAAAAAAAAAGGATATAGAGGTAAAAAGAAAAGGAAAAGGGATAGAGAAGAGGATAAATCAAATAGAGAGAACGGTTAACATATTGACAGGAAAGTGGTTTTGGGATGAACGAATAATTATGCACCCTAGACTAATGAATGTATTGTGTTTAGTCAAAAGTTTTGCAATATTTTGATAATTTGTTTGCTTTATTTGTCAAGTTACAACAAAAGCAGCTTAGCATTCAAAGCAGAGGTTACAGTGTTGCACCGTCTGAAGTCACCTTTTTGGCACTTCTTAGATCCCACGCTGATATTAGTTCTTATCGTTCGAGGCGAAGAACTTCCTCACTCCTCCTCTTCCATCTCCTCGTGGTTGATGAATCATCGCAAGCTCAGGAAGCGAACCATAGACTGAAACTAATAATCTGCGGGAGCAACGTCCGGACTATATGCTGGTTGTGGCATGAGTTCGATTCTTTCAAGTTCTTGGAGTTTATTGCGGATCGTTTGAGCGGTATGAGGTCTTGTGTTGTCTCGTTTTCTGTTAACCAATGCCGGGTATTTTTGCCGCGCAATAACATACATTTGTTCAAGCTGTTCGGAATACAGGTTGGCATTGATGGTTCGAGCGTCCGAAACGAACTTGTAGTGAATTACCCACTCAAAATTCCAACTGACGCCAAGCATCATCTTACTTTCGATACACGCAAATTTGGTGAGAGGTTCCGGATGCTGGACCTTGGTTAGTAATTTCTTATGCACATTAGGATTGTGGACGAACATTTCCTTCGGATTATTACTTGCATGCAAAGGCGGCGAGCTGGCAGAAATGTTAGCACCCCGGGCGAAATGCGTAGCCGTATTTTGTCTGCCGTTACGTTCTGAGTTCAAATTCTGCCGAGGTCGACTTTGCCTTTCATCCTTTCGGGGTCGATAAATTAAGTACCAGTTACGCACTGGGGTCGATGTAATCGACTTAATCCGTTTGTCTGTCTTTATTTTCCCCCTCTATGTTTAGCCCCTTGTGGGTAATAAAGAAGCAGGTATTTCGCCTGTCTTTATTTTCTGAGTTCAAATTCCGCCGAGGTTGACTTTGCCTTTCATCCTTTCGGGGTCGATAAATTAAGTACCAGTTGCGTACTGGAGTCAATCTAATCGACTGGCCCCCTTCCCGAAAATTTCGGGTCCATGTGCCTAGAGTAGAAAAAATTATTACTTGCATGTAAATTTCTTCCAATAATTACATAATGTAGCTAATATCGAGATGGGAATTTTATATATTGCTTAATTAACATGTCACACACTTGTAACCTGAGGAGTTGAGAGTTGCGCAATATACCACGTAATCTTATGGAAATTGTGTATACTGCATGCGTGAAAGCACAGTGCTTGCGTCACGACTTTTAATGAACCAATTGTAGCAATATCAGCTAACCCATTTGTCTGCTTGTATAGCATGTATGTATCTGTAAATAAATAAATAAATGACCTGCGGGGGAAGAAATATGAAACCATGAATGTAACACTTGCCAAGGAAGAAGACACCAGCAATAATGACCCTACCACCACCAATGTGTACAACCAAAGAGATGAAAGGGTTAAAAAGTAAATGAATGAAAAAAAAGAAAAACCGCCGAAAACAAACAGGACTAAAACGATGATGATGACACAAATAAAAAAAAGAAGAAAAAAACAAAAAATAGCTCATTAGACGAAGGAAATAAATAAGTTAGACTACTCATAAGCGAAGGTACAAATACCTAAAAAGAAAACAAACCCCGAGACAAGGAAGACTTCAGACTACAAATATAGAAGGGTGAAAGAGCACGCACAAGTGTTAACTGCGCAGTATCTGCTGGCATGGAGACGTCGGTGCAAACTGCTGTTTCGTACCTTCAAATATTTACATGTATACTAATAATAATTGGAGTACTTGGTTAAATAAAGGTTTAACTGTCAGTCTGGATAAGCTTGGATTTTCGGAAAAAGAAATCAATCAAATGATTCGCACTTTAGAAATGCAACCTGTAAGCGGAGCACTAAAGCTTTGCAAGACATTTCTCGGGTTTAAAATATGACCTTGTTTTCCTTATCTACATTCTAACAATGGAGCTTTGTATTTTTGTTGTTTGCCGCCAGCTCCTTCTTCCTCCGAAGAATTTAAATAAGGAAGAACATAAAAGAACATACATACAAACATACATTTATACATGCATGCATGCATGCAGATATAAATATTTCTTTGAAAATCAAAGAAAAAGAGTATATATATGGAGAGCTACATCGAAACCTCCAGCTTCTATATCCAGATTATGAATTCATATTAATACCAATGATAATTGTGGAGGTGCAATGGCCCAGTGGTTAGGGCAGCGGACTCGCCGTCGTAGGATCGTGGTTTCAATTACCAGACCGGGCATTGTGAATGTTTCTTGAGCGAAAACACCTAAAGCTCCACGATCTCCAGCAGCGGGTGGTAGCGAACCCTGTTGTACTCTTTCATCACAACTTTCTCTCACTCTTTCCTCCTGTTTCTGTTGTATCTGTATTTCAAAGGGCCAGCCTTGTCACACTCTGTGTCACGCTGACTATCCCCGAGAACTACATTAAGGGTACACGTGTCTGTGGAGTGCTCAGCCACTTGCATGTTAATTTAATGTGCAGGCTGTTCCGTTGATCGGATCACCTGGAACCCTTGTCATCGCAACCGACGGAGTGCTACGAGGTATATTGGAGCGCTAGGTTTTGTTAGTAAATGCTTAATGGAGAATCTGGATAAACCGAGATTTTCAGAAAAAGAAATCGACCGGCTAATTTGTACAGTACAAGTGTAGTCTGTGAGTGGGACAGTAAAAATATGCAAGACTTTTCTCAAATTGGAAACCGGTTCCCACCTCGGCGGAAGATTTATAATAATTAAAATATAGAAGAGACATACATACACGTATGCCTTCGATTTTTATTCATTTATCAATATTCTTCCTAGAGGTTTTGATGGGGCCGGGGAACCGGATTCTAACAGCTTCGCGCGCAGCCACGTGGTTTTGTGTTTACTTCATAGCACGGAAAAATCGCTGAGTAGTTAACTTAAGTGATCTACTTTTAAAAATATATAATAACCATCTTTTTTAAAGAGAGGGAGAAGCGAAATGAGAGAGTGGGGGATAGCAATATAAACATAAACACACGTGTTTATATATATGTATATTCCAATCAGGAACATATATATATATATATATATATATATATATATATAATATATATATATATATATATATATATATATATTATATATATATAATATATATATATAATATATATATATATATAAGTGGACAAATGAATTATCTTATTACGGATAATTCGAAAGATAACCGATACCTGGGTAGCAAACTCACAACAGAAAAAGCACGGTTGATGTTACGACCATAGGGCATAAAATCCGTGCCTTAGTACGGAAATTTGAAGTTTAATATATTAAGTATAGGAAAGAATGGAGCTGAACGAAGATTTAACAAAATTCCTTTATTTTATTTTCGACATATGTTTCGAAGTCTGCAAAGTCCCTAATTCCGAATGAATAAGGAGTCCATTATGCAGCTTTCTCTTCAGGAAAATCCAGGAACTTAATTCGCCAACAAAATGCACAACAAGTTTTTCGACGACTGCTCACAAGGAGCCCATAAAGAAAATGATAAATAATGTCTATTTGTAGGGGGTGACGCCAGATTGGTTGAAAGCAGGAGAAATTGTCCGTTGAAATAGTTCAAGGGTTGAATCAAGGTAGGAGAAGGAAGGTATAGGAAATTAAGATGAGGGAATGTATTCTGTATGATTGGTGTTTATATTTGATTTATTTTATGAATGAGTGCTTGTATGTATGAGTGTGTAAAATTGCCTTAATGTGTGTTTTGTGTGCGTCTTTGAATGCGTGAATGCGTGTGTGGAAGGCAGAGAGAAAGAGATAGCAAGAATTAACGGTCAAGAACTGAAAAGACTGTGTCTGTGTGTTCGAATGTGTCAACTTAATAGGGAGAGGGCAGATGGAGGCCACAATAGTAATGACAAGATACAAGGTTACTGTTGGGATTGGTAGTAGTTCTTAGCAACTATGAGAAAGTCTTTTATACTAAAAGGGATGAGATATCACCTTTCAATTTTTTAGGAAATCCCGGGGTTATCTATATTAGACTTCATTGGTATGAGAGAAATGTATGCTTTTTCCAGTGTAGGCATCTGAAAGAGCTCTCGACAATCGAGTTTATTAGTCGGCCTCGGGCAAACAGAATATGAAAAAGTTCGGAATTACAGAGGGCACAGATTTTTCTGCCCTTATCAAACGGTAAGGACACCGATAATATTGACCATTCCAGCCTAAAAGTTGAATTTGCGTTCTTCAAACGCCAGACTAATTTGCTTAGCCCCGTGGCGTGTTGTTTCCTTATATCACGAAACGTGGTAAAATGATTTGATATTCTTGTGGCTAATTTAGAGGAGGTTGCGCCGATATAGAGGTAGACATCAGATCCAGCAGAAATTTTGCACTGGTAAGTGGCGTTTCTAATTTTGGAGTTATTTGATAAGAACCTTAATCTATTGGGATTAGCTTCCGATACTAATACAGCGTTCTTATTACTATGATGGTTGTAAAAACTACCGCTGGATTCGATACTGTTCAACCTATTTTCATTACTATTTAAGGCAATATCACTTGCACATTCCCTGTTTCTGGGAATGCTGTGAATGATATTGTCCGAAAAACTACTGTTGTTAAAACCGCTGTTGGCCTGGTCATTAACGGAGCGGGTCTCAACAATAATAGTAGCAGCGGTTTTAACAACAATAGTTTTTCGGACAATATCATTATGACGACGATGATGATGCCGATAAGGACCTTGATGGCGAAGATGCTGGTGGTGGTGGTGGTGGCGGTGACGGCGGTTGTGGTGGTGATGATGATGATGATAATGAAGATGACGGCGATGCCGACGACAACGACAGTGAGGATGACTAGACCATTACCAAATCTAACTTTCTTTAAAACGTCTGAAGATTTTAGTGGAGGACCGACCATGGGGCTATTTATGATGCCGAAGACGACGATGATGATGACGACGACGATCACGACGATCACGGCGACAACGACCACGATGACCACCACGATGACGACCACCACGAAGATGATGATAATGATGATAGAGGTGTTAGTTGGAGTGGTGATGACATACGTATTTGTGTGTATATGTGTATGAATGTTTGTATGTGTGTGTGTGTATGTGTGTGTTGTATGTGTCTGTCTGTCTGCACGTAAATGCTGAGAGAGATCAACATTAGAAATGTGTTTGTAGCCACTTATTTGTGTGTCTAATGATTAAGTGTTACATCAAATGACAATATAGGAGGCTAAGTACATGTGTGCACGTGTGCGTGTGTGTGTGTGTATGTACGTGTGTGTGTGTGTACGCACGCATGTGTGATATGGGAACAAGTGCTTCTTGCTACTCTCGCCAGCGTCACCACTCCCTTCCAATCCGCTGATCCATGAGAACTTCACATTAAAATCTATAGGAGTCTATCGCCACACCGGACAAATAGATAAGTAGAACAAAGTGTTAGAATGAAGATAAGGTGTATTCCTCTACTGGAGAAATACATCCTGTACACCATGGTAGACTTAGACACAAAAGGTCAATGTACAAGAACACGGTCATCGATGTGCACTCATAAGAGCTCTCATGTTGACAGTTGAACAGAAGGAGATTTCCTTAAGAACTTGTCTACGTCTGATGTTGTTTTCTAGGTGTTTTGAGTGTGAGCGTCGTTGATAGGTGTGTGTGTGTGTGTGTGTGTGTGTGTGTGTGTGGTGTGTGTGTGTGTGTGTGTGTGTTTGTGTGTGTGTTTGTGTGTTTGTGTGTGTGTATTTGTATATATATATGCTTGGATGCGCTCGACGTGTGACAGTTAAACTGCTTGCGTTTCAGTCCCAATGTTAATCGCGTTAAACTTCCGCTGTCGCTTGTGTACACAAACCGTCCGTATCTGAAAGCAGACTATGATGTAATACAAACAGTGCACCAATAGTTACAGAGAAAACATGGGCATTGATTTGATACTCCTGTATTTTAACTGAAACATGTTTCAATATTCAGCAACACATGACGGTCATAATATAGATTAAATCAGTAGATGCACCCTGTAGAACCAGTATGGTGAGCAAAAGCTCTACCTCATGTTGATATCACCAAGGCACTTAGAGACATCTTTCAATATAATGCTTTCGTCTGTCGGCGTAGCTAACAAGGTAGGCTAGCATAAAAATGAGAACATTAAAACAGAAATAGATTCGAATAGAAATCTATATACATAAATGGCAATTTCTGTCTGTTTGTAGCGGTGTGTGTGTGTGTGAATTTGTTACTTTAACTACTCCGAAACTATCCAACCGATCTTGATGAAACTTGACAGGTGCGTGGGGCTTATGCTCATGCGGTCACTTACGCACTTGGAATTAAAAAAAAAGAATCGATAATTTCTAATCGGCATCATTTTTTCAAAAATTAATTGTACATTTCAGTGCAAATTCTCAAATGAATGTTATTTTCTGCTATAACTTTTAAAGTTTTCAACCGATTTTCTTGAAATTTTATACATAGATGGAATATGCAATACGGAAGGGTTGAGAAAAATTTTAATCTTTTTACACACATGCACAAAAATGACAATGACACAGGTTCGCTACCAGACTGGTCAATTTTTTTTCGTCAAGTTGGTCTTACTCATTAATATAGATTTCAATTTGACAAAAAATGCCGAAATTCGACAAAAAATATTTCACGGGTATAAACAGATATCTTATTAACGGTAATCTCATTAGCATTTGCTAGTTCTGCACGTGAATCGTTCTCATTTGTTAAAACTTATTATTTTAATTCGTTGATTTAATTCCCCAGCGTTTCAGGTTTTAAATAAGTGCCTTTTATTTCTCAAGCATTTTCTATTCAGTATTCTTATGCATAACCATAGATATACTGACGATCAAACTACATTTATACAAACTTCTACTTATATACAGGGTTTAACTTATCACTATACCCCCTCTTGCGAATACTTTTGGAGTTCAGATTTGCGTTAAGTTACTACATGAACCTTAACTCTTATAGAAGGTTCAGGATCTTATATCAGTTTTTTAAGGAGGTATTTTCGTATGAGCCTCAATTTACTTAAGAAATTCAGGACTTCTCATCCACCACTGGGTGTGTATGTGAATTTGTTACTTTAACTCCTCCAAAACTATCCAACCGTTCTTGATGAAACTCGACAGATGTGTGCGGTCACTTACGCACTTGGAATTTTTTGTTAAATCTATAATTTTTTATCAGCGTCGATTTTTAAAAAATCAATAGGACATTTCAATACAAATTCTCATATGAATGTTATTTTATGCCATAACTTTTCAACCGATTTTCTTGAAATTTTATACACAGATGGAATATGCGCTAAGGAAGGGTTGAGACGAATAAATTTTTACCTAGGCCACTCAAGCATTCTCAAGTTACTGTAACATATAATTTCTTAACACCTGCACTTAAAATTATCGATTCTAAACATTGCAACGTTGTGTGCTAAAACATCTAACATGTATTTTCTTAACACTTAAAATTGTCGGTTCTGACTGTTGCAATCAATATCCGATTCTCACGATCAGTGAAACTATACCCATGAAACACAGTCGTCAAATTAAGTGCCTTTTCTCTAAATAAATTTTTGTTTACTTTTCAAACTTTCATGTTCTTTTTTCTTTCATAGCACTCTTTTACAATTCCCTTTTTGATGTTTCCATTGGTTATATATTTGCAGCTTTCCACTCATCTTACCAAACGATTGTCGTTTTCCAGTTCGATACGTATTTATTTCTATTATTGTTTTGTGAATGAATTTCCTTACGCCTTGATTTCATTTTTCGTCTGAGAAAAATTAGGCATTGTAATAGGTACTGGGAATATCCGCACTGTCGATATTACCGGGTACCTCAGCTAGTAGCATATAAATAGAAATACAGTTCCTTGCAGTAAATTGTTCGGGATTGCGAGAATTTAGAGGGGTAATTTAAGTTGTGTTATTGAATAAGTACTGTTTTCTCAACCGCAATGGTCTCATGTATCTTATGGTAAACAACAAAGAACAAAAGTAAAAGTGTAAATATATGAGAATATATCACTTATCAGAATGATTTCCACGCAGTTTGATTTTAAGCTAGGAAACCATTAGATCATGCTGAATTTATACTGAACTTATTTGCAAGAGAAAGATCTTTCTTTACATCAAGGCTTATTCATGGTTGCCACTTCCCTATGCAATGTTGAAGAAATAAAATCATTCATGTGTATCTAATATGTACAGGTAGGGTTGCGAAAATATTGCTCAATTAAGTTTTTTTCTTTTTTATTTATACTGGACAATAAACGCCACAGCAGAAGTCGGATAACAACGAAATCAACTCCAGTCTTTACGAAATAATACAAATGCTAGAAACCAAAAAAGTAAGAAAATTGAGCACCAAACTTACAATATAAAATCTCTTTGAAGAATAGAAAATATTTCATTGTGTAAAGGATTTAGTTAGGAACTCAGCGAATGTTATAAATGTAATACAAATATTCAGTACTTATTTGGGGAATTGATGTGTACCAAATCCAGCAACTGAAATATATTCATCACTAAAAATAGGAACTATCGCTACATATATCAATTAATACATGCGAAAGCTTTCTTAAGGTCCTTAATACGTAGTCAAGTCGTGATGTATAGAAGGAACGTCAAATTTATGCGTATACCATCATCTGGGGACTAAAAGAAAGAGACGTTAGAGGGGATTCTGTGTTTGTATATGATACGCTAAGAATAAAGAGAGCATACGATAGAAACCAGAAAAGGTAAAATATGCCACACACTCTTTCGTTTGTGGAACATAAACTATATATATATATATTAATTTTAGCTTACATTCGTAAATCTCTTTTGGAAAGAGAGATTGAATAAGATTTTGCAGTCTACAGGCAACAATTGCCACAGCATTTTCTTCTGATGAGCAGAAATAAAGGTGAAATCCTTCGAGTTCGGTATTGAGAACTTTACATGACGAAGTATTTTCAGTAATCTAAAGAGATTTCATTTCAGTATTATTAAAATCACATTGGAGCACCTGCACACACACACACACACACACACACACCACGAACACATGCGCACACATAATACATGCGTGGGCACACAGGCACAAACGAATGTACATGAAGTGAAAGGAAGAGACAGAGACAGACTAACAGACAAGCAGGCAGGCAGGCAGGTAGAGAGGGCACCTAGACAAACGTGAGACAGAGAAGCAAAAGCGGTGAGATGGAAGAATATGTAAATAAATTCAAACAAAATAAACAGTAAAAAGAAGCAAAATAAATAGCTTGCTAGCTAGTTAGCTTGATAGATAGATAGATATGTTTCTTTATTAGCCACACAGGGCTGCACACAGACAGAACAAATTACAAGGTAGAGCTTTTCTTTTGGGGGTAAAAAAAAAGGGGGTTGGTTTTCGATCAAAAGGGATCGTAAAAGGAAAGAAGAGGACAAAAAAGGGGAGGATTTAAAAAAAAAAGATAGATAGATAGATAGATAGATAGATAGATAGATAGATAGATAGATAGATAGATAGGTGGATGGATGGATGGATGGATGGACGGGCGGATGGTTGGCTGGTTGGCTGGCTGATTAAAGAGGTAAATAGCTAGATAAGTCAGAAATATTCTAATGATGCGAAATATAATTACATTTGTGACGAAAACGTGTATGTACGC
>NC_042999.1:91636156-91641156 GCF_006345805.1 Octopus sinensis
TAGGTCAATTATAAAGTGGGCAATAAAGAAATAAATAAAACTTCCAAATATGAATAAAGGAGCAACTTTTAAAGACAAACACGGCGCACTTTTCGCTTCGCGAAATCCTCGATCAGTTCAGAATAATCAAGCTGAGAGCTAATTTGTGTTCAATAGATATCACAGACAATCCACTACGGCCGGTTCTCGTTCGTGATACAATGTAATATTTTATACAACAACTTTTTCAAGTACAATGCATTATCCTTTTATTTCTTGAAATTTCCTGTTAACATAGATAGTTTAATTATTGTTCAACATCTTAACCAAAGTAAATAGATGACTCATCTATGTACTTTGATCTTAACATGAGGCCTCTCAACCGCGGTGGGCCTCTGCGACCGCAGGGGTTGCGGGGGCTTTGCGACGGCCTTGTATGTTTGCTACATAAAATGCTGCTGTCAATTTGTTGAAAGCCAAATTACGTTTCTGAAGTCGATTCCTACTTCATGTATACATGAATATTTGTATAGGTATCTATGTGTGTGTGTGTGTGTGTGTGTGTGTGTGTGTGTGTGTGTGTGTGTGTGTGTGTGTGTGTGTGTGTGTGTGTGTGTGTGTGTGTGGGCGTATGCATTTCACAATGAGATCCTGAGTTTGATGTTGCATAAGATTTCCTGGGCAAGCGCCTTATGACAAATACTTTCCATTGGCACATTGTTTCCCTTGTTTGTAACAAAAACTTTAGAAAACACTCCCTTTGAGTCTGAAACTATACTTTTTGGGTTCTTTCAATCACAACAACAATATCATCATCATCCTCATCATCATCATCATTATTATTTTATTTTCAGACATCATCATCATCATCATTATTATTTTATTTTCAGACATCATCATCATTATCATTATTATTTTATTTTCAGACACACTTATAATAGTAGTCGCAGAAAAATGTCCAATTTGTCACCGAGGAAAACATCTTTTGTTAAGGAACGCATTAGATGCAAGAAGATTCAAATATAACATGCAGATATAATCTCTCGTTATCCAATGCTAAAAAAGAGACGTGGAACTATCATCAGATTCAAACCTTTTTCCTTAAATGCTTCATTTAATGTTATATATACAAAAAAAAAAACTTCCTTATAAAATAAATATTTCCTAGTCAACCATTACTATAGACATCTATTTAACATTTTACATTTTACATTTAAGCTGTCTTCAGCTTACAGTAATAAATCAAACTCCAAATTCATATTAAATGTAAACCACCTAAGAATAGAAATGCAAATGCATGCTACTTCAACTAGTAGTGTAACTTGAACATAATTATATACAAAGTATAAGACATATTCTCAGAAACCGATCTTTAATATAACCTCCATGCAGGTGAAAGGTGGATTTAAACAATCATATTGCTTCCTTCCTATAAATGTAGACGAAATGAATACAACATTTTAGTGGCATCTGGAATTTGAAAATCTTTATTGGCTTTAATATCAACCTTGACCGATGTATATCATATAGAAATATAATGAAAATTTGCAGGTTATGCATCGCAAGAAAGAGCCTCATACCCAGAAGCTTTAACAAATCTGCTGGTAATCTAAATCTAAGATCAGAGAGCTATACGAAATAAATACCCTCTAAAGAATTAGAAGTTCAAAGCACAATATCATTAATGGAACAATGGTTAATTCTCTTTCGAATATTTCAAACATGTTATCCTTCCACAAAACTGTGAATTAGTACATCTCATTATCCATTTCTATTTGATATTCATGAAATCAATATACTTAAGAAATTCACTGAACTTCCATACAAATACCTAAATTTCCATTATTTTAGCCTAACATTTCTATTTATTGAATTTCATATTCTTGCATTTTTTATTATTTGTATATATTATTGTTTTTTTTTCATGTATAATTTTTTTATTGTTTTACTACATCTCTAAGTGTCCCAAACAAATACGTCACATCTACTTATCTGTAATGAATTATGCCCGAGGCAAACATTTATACAGACTCCCAGTCGGAGATTTTTTATAATTGACCTTATTCTTGTATTCTTAGATTCTGTACTACTCGTGGACTTGTATTCACGAAGTATTATTTTCAATGGTCGATATCAAATTATTTTCTCCTCACCATCCCTTTTTTTTAACCCATTACTGTATGTAACCTTTTTGATAATGTTCTTTTCAGCCAAAGACAAATAAAAGAAAAGAATCGTTAGAGTGACGGCAAAAAAATACGTTTGTTATCAACGTTCTGAGTTCAAATCCAGTTAAATTAGCATTATCTTTCATCTGTTCAGAATCCTTTAACAAAAAGTAGCAGTCAAATACTAGGATCAACGGTATCAGCTAACTTCATCTCCTCAAATCTGCTTGCCTTGAGCCTAAATGATTGCAGCAGTGTGCTGGTACTATCGATAGAGCGACGGGAAAGTGCTTTACAATATTACTTATGGTTAATTAAGTTCTGAATCCAGACAATAAAACAAAGCATCAGACTGGTCTTAGGCGTCGGCGGTATTGACTAACACCACTCACAAAAAAATACTGACCTTGTGCCTAAGACAGAAATGTTAATATTATTATTATATTCTTCCCATTTTATATAAAGTAGATCACTTTTCCTTTAAAGCTGCTCCCTAAACATGCTTAACTTTGCTGAAAATGTACAAAAATTGATGAGCAAGTGGTATGAAAAAAAAATGGAGAAATACACTGTATTTCCAACTCTCTTCTGTAGCCTTTCCATGATCACTCTGGTTTCAATCTCTTCCTCTTCAAAACAACTGATCAAGCAGCATATTGGAGCAAAGTCTCGCTACTGTTTACTATAGAAAAATCTGGCGTTTTTCTTCTTACGGGACTACATTTTGGCACATTAATCTATACCTTGCAGCGGTTCTCACTCTATGTACAAGCGGGTTACATTTGCTTTTAGATGGCAAAATTTGAAATTTGTATAAGGCTTTGGTGGTATTCCTCATCGACGCCCAGGTTCGTCCCGAGATCGTAGTCGTACCTCCCCTCCTCTATAGAATGCTTTGGTTGTGTTGAAGTCGCTCAAGGTCAACCTGGGACGGCATAGTTGCTTGAGAGCAACGCGACACTCGCGGTGTCATTCACCCTTCCTCGGCCTCTTTTTGATCCATGACTGCAGTTCGGTCTTGGAGACGAGCTGCAGGAAAGTCCTTGTCACAAACAGCGACCACACCTAGTCGCAGTCTCAGCGCGTATCTGTGCATCATCAACCACGACATGCCCAGCCCTCCTTTTAATGGGTATTGGCAGCAAACGGATCGCCTGACGGAATGCATCCTTTCCACAAGAAGCGAAATAGAATGCGTTCTAGTATGGAGATGGTAGGGTCGGAACAAAGCACGACGGTCAGGCGGCAGTAGATGACGGACGCAATGTACGTGTTCGCCACCTCAGCCCGACCTTTTAGTGACAGCTTCCTCTCGGCCCATTGCTGGGCGAAAGTGACCACCCTACTCGTTATCTTGTCCCAGTCCCAGTTCTTCTCCGTTTGGAGCAATGCGACCGGGCCGTCGGTCCAGCGTCCCACGACGGAGGCGCTGGTGGACGGCATGGGCATGCTGACTTTTCCCGGTTGATTTTCGCACCTGTTACCGCTTCATAGTCTTTCAGTGTCTCACCGACCAGTTCGATGTGCTTCTGGCTAGACACTATGACGGTGACGTCGCCCGCGTAAGCAGACATGCTCGTCTCGCATCCCAATTCTCGCGGGATGGCCCTCAGCGTCGCCAGCTTCCGCAGTAGTGACTCGAGAATCAATACATATAGAAGCGACGAGAGAGGGCATCCTTGACGGACCGAACGTGCAATGTCGAAAGGTCTCGACAGATGTGCCTCTGTACAAAGCAGCTATCCAACCGCGGAAGACGGGACCGAAACCAGCCGCTATGAGGACAGCCTCTAACTATCGATGGTCTACCCTACTGAAAGCTTTGAATTGATCCAAGTTGATCAGGGCCCCACTCATGCCAAGTTCCTTAACTACCCTGTTTATGATGTAAAGCATAAGATAGAGGTTGCCATGCATGCTCCGGCCCGGCACGGCGCACGTTTGCGCCTTGTCAACCAGTTTCTCGATGACAAGCGCCAACCTCTTGATTAGCAGCTTGGCCAAAATTTTCAAGTCTGCATTAAGCAGACTGATGGGCCTAAAGTTATCTATTACGTCCCCCTTGTTTGGATCTTTCTTCAGCAGCGTTACAGCTCCTCGGTTCACAAAACCGGATATGATCCCGTCTTGCTGCCAGTTGCAGTACACTGCTGCCTAGACGTCTCCAAACAAATCAGGCATACAACTGTAAAGCTCGTAGGGTAGACCATCCAAACCTGGCGATTTGTCCCTCGCGCATTCTGCCATCGCGGCCCGCACTTCCGTCGCCGTGATGGTACCTTCGTAGCACTCTATCTCTCTTGTCGAGAGTCGTGGCAGGCTGTGCAGGTAGGCACTGAAGTCCATCCTGCGTTCTCGCTTGCCATTCCCGAACAGTCGGGCAAAATACTGTTGAAAGGCCTCGCACATTTTACTTGGCTCGAGTAATTCGCGCTCTTGTTCATCTACCAGAGACCGAATGATAGCTTTGTTGCCCTGTTGCACCTCCGCCACCCGGGCCACCTTCGTTCCTTAGAGTACGTATCCTAGCTCTGACAACACACTCTTCGTGTTTGGCGTTGAAGTGTTGGTCGAGGGCCAACCTCGCCGCCAAAACGTCAGATATGATGCCACTTCTAATCGCTTCTTCTAGCTTCTTAACAAGGTCACCCTCTACTCTGTTTCTATCTATGGCTAGGAAGACGCTGCTCGTATATGTCTGTGTAAATACTTGTAAGCTTATGTTACAGGATAACGGTGTTGAAGATAGCAGTAGGTATAATTTTTTAACTTAAACTTGAATTGATCTCTTTTACATGTTTAACCAAAAGTTAAATTCATTATTTTTATTTTGCTCGACTTCAGCCTGTGTTT
>NC_042999.1:91646156-91678656 GCF_006345805.1 Octopus sinensis
AGATTTTTTCGTCTCTTTGTTTAAAAACAATGAAATAGAGATAATATGTATATATATTCTGATAGATGACAGTAAATTTAAATTCAACATTGAAATAAGATGTAGATCCTTATTTGGTATTATATATACGTAAATATACGTGCATTTCTTTTTGACTACTAAGTTAGGGATAAAGGATGGAGATTATTATTTACTTATTGTGGGGAGGGAGCTAAGAGCAATCAAATAGACATTGTGGAAATACAATAGTTACGATTTTAGTTTGAAACAGAAATAGTATACTATGTGTAAAACAATGTGTAGCAAACGAATATGAAGAAAAAATTGCGCCGACGAACGGGAAGTGGTGAGAGGACTTGGAACACTCCCGATGTGAATTTACCGAGTCACTTCCCGTCCTCTCCCGTTCGCCCGCGCGCATTTGTTTTTTCATGTTCATTTACTACATGTTGTATTTACACTTATTGCACTATTTAAAAAAAAAATTGCTCGAGTCAAACACTGGAGGTTAACCACGTACTTTGGAGATTTCGAAACCTAGGTCCTAGGTTATCGACGTCTGGGACGTATATGTATCTAATGTTCTTCATACAGGTAAAATAAAACTTTTATGCTCGCCGGCCGCAAACATCTTTGTCAGTATATACACAGTGAAGCTTTACTATCACATCATATATTATCGACTGCTGTTTCCAGTAAATATTGGTGCATTGTTTTACCACTATTCTGTATATATATATATATACCTTCGAAACACGGAGTAGACGAAGCAGGGCAGCTGAGGAGGGGAATATTCCTTGTGTTGTATATCTTGTACTCTGTTTTTCGTTGGTTGAAAAACTCCGTTTCCATGGTCTTGTTTTTATGTTTTCGTTTCTCATTGTGTTCGACGTTTGTTGGTGTCCTGTACCTATATATGCATGTATATCTACATATAGATGTAAGTATGTACATATATGTATGTATATATGCATATGTTCTATTAATTATTTTTGTTATTATATGATCGAACGCCACGCATCCACTTCCAAGCAAGTTTTATCTTATGTATATATATACAGGTGCAGGGGTACTGTGTGGTAAGAAGTTTGATTCCCAACCGCATGGTTCCGAGTCCCACTTCGCGGTACCTTGGTCAACTGTCTTCTATTTGGTTGGCAACTAAGTTCCCGCCCTCTTTTTTAAATTTTAGAATTTATTGCGTTTTTAAATGTTGGAATCTATTTTTTTTTTCGAGAATTCTATTTTTGAATCATTTCGGAATCTTTTTTTTTTTCTAGTTAATTTTAGTTAATTGTTTTTATATATTTTCAGATCATTAAAATGAAATGTCAAGTTAAGAAAAACGATCATTTTCGACACCTCCTTCTTTTTGCCTTTAATCAAGGTTCTAAGGCCGCAAAAGCTGCTCGCGAAAGAACCGCTCGTGATTGGTATGCCAAGTTCAAAAATAGAAATTTTGATCTCAAAGATGCACCTCATTCTGGCCATCCAGTTTAGTTCGATGAAGAGCAATTAAACCAACTTCTCGTCAATCGATAAGAGAATTGGTAGAGAAAACGGAATGCTCCCACACTGCTGTAGAGAAGCATCATCACTCGATGGGAACGGATAAGAAGCATGGAGAATGGGTTCCGCATGCTCCAAGTGACAACAACAAAGATCGTCAAGTCACAATCTCCGCTGGTTTGCTTGCTCGTCACATTCAACTCATGGACACAAGCAACGATTTCTTTACCGAATCGTTACTGGCGACGAAAAATGGTGCCTGTACATTAATATGAAGCAGCGTAAGGAATGGCTTAGCCCCGGTAAACAAGCGACACCGCACGTGAAACAAGATCTTCATCTGCGTTAAACGATGTTGTGGGTATGACCAAGGAAGCCATTCGAACGCATGGCTGGGAAGTGCTCCCACACCCACCGTACTCTCCTGATTTGGCACCAACGGATTTCCGCCTCTTTCGATCTCTTTCAAATGCTATGCGCGGAGTTTTGTTCAATACTGATGCAGAATTGAGAGCTTGGTTGGATCATTTTTTCCAGTCGAAAATACCGAAGCGGTATTGAAAATCTCGTTGAACGTTGGGAAGAAATTGTTACAAGGGTGAATACATTATTGATTAATTAGTTGTTCTGTTTTATTAAACCTTTTAAATTTAAAAAATGGCGGGAACTTCGTTGCCAACCCAATACTGTAGCCACGGCCCGACCAAAGTCTTGCGAATAAAATTGGTAGACGTAAACTAAAAGAAGCCCGTCGTATATATATATATACATATATATATATATATATATATATATATATATATATATTATATATTATATATATATATATATATATATATATATATATATATATATATATATATACACGTGTGTGTGTGTGTGTGAGTATTTATGTGAAGGTGTCTTTGTTTCTGTATTTATCCCTCCACCATCGCTTGACAATTGATGTTGATGCATTTACGTCCTCTTAACGTAGCGGTTTGGCAGAAAGGACCGATAGAATAAGTACCTAGTTTACAAAGAATATGTCCTGGGGTCGATATATTTGACTAAACCCTTTAAGGCGGTGCTGCAGCATGGCCGCAGTCGGGTGACTGAAACAGGTAAAAGAATAGAAGAAAACTATATACTTACGTACATACATACATACATACATACATACACACATATATACATATATATATATATATATAAAGTTAATCCAAACATGCAAACACAAAGAGAAAACACAACAACGCGGGATATGCACATAAACATATATACACACATATACATACATATAGATAGATACATACATACATGCATATATATTCACATAAAGCTATAGACATACTCACACACACATACACACACACACACACACACACACACACACACACACATATATATATATATATGGATGAATTTCTCAATGTATATTTGTGTTTATAATCGTGTGATCTATAAAGCGGTGCTATTTTTTGCTCGCAATAACCGATTGTTTTGGTCAAACTATCGTATCTCCAGGTGTTTCAGATGCCGAGATATGAAAATTGCCTAAGTGTAGTACAATGGTTTTTGTTATGGAATGGTGAAACTATTTTGTCATTTTCTGTAAAACAAAAAAAAAACAAAAAAAAAACAACGTTTTGGACTTGCGACACTTTTTCATAATAGCAACTTAGATAGATAGATAGATATATAGATAGATAGATAGATAGATAGACAGACAGACAGACAGACAGCCAGACAGACAGATATACTGATATATATATATATATATATATATATATATATATATATATATATATATATCAGTATATTTATGTTTATACATGCATTTGCTCTGTCTATATGTACACATGGTTTACAGATATGTATTCATGCACGCACACATATTCATAAACAGACATGTGTGTGTGTATACACGCGCACATACCCAAGCACAAACACACCCGTCCACACCCATGCATCCATATATATCTATATATATGTATGTGTGTGTGTATGTGTTTGTGTATGTATAGCAACATAGTTAACTCTGATTAGGCGATAGTCTAGTACATATTCACACGTGATATGGAAGCCACGTTAATAATGAACTTGACTTGATTTTGATATTCTAAACGCCTGCCAAGATGTGCACACATGAACACATACAAACGCGCACATATATATCTCCTATCTTTCAGACATGAAAAAAAATCATAAAAATAGAATGTCAATGTCACCACCCACACGCCTCCTTTCACTTTTGCCCTTCCGCTTCTTAGTAAGGCAATCAGATTCTTAGATTGTTCGTTTACTAAATATGTATATATATATAAATAAACAAATGTTCTTGTGTGTATGTATACATACATAAATAAATACATACAAGCACACATTCATACATACATACATACATACATACACATACATAATACATATATATATACATACATATATATATATATATATATATATAATATATATATATATATATATATATATAATGCGTGTGTGTCTGTCTTTTGTGTGTGTGTATTATATATATATTTATATGAATAAATCTACATATATCAATGGTCGTTTTGCTTCATGTTTAGAGCTCTCAGCCGGTATCTGATGGGTACGAGGTTCGACTTTCCATAGTCTCTGGTTGGGAACATTTTTTTTTCTGTCTTCTAAGGGTAAATGCCCAATCTTTCTCTGCTGCTTTCACAGCTATACTGCGTTCGAAATTAATTTTCTTATTTGTAATATGCATAGGCGTAGGAGTGGCTGTGTGGTAAGTAGTTTGCTTACGAACCACATGGTTCCGGGTACAGTCCCACTGCGTGGCACCCTGGGCAAGTCTCTTCTACTATAGCCTCGAGCAGACCAAAGCCTTGTGAGTGGATTTGATTGACGGAAACTGAAAGAAGCCCGTCATATATATGCATATATATGTATATGTATGTGTGTGTATATGTTTGTGTGCCTGTGTTTGTCTCCCCAACATCGCTTGACAACTGATGCTGGTGTGTTTACATACCCGTTACTGAGCGGTTAGGCAAAAGAGCCCGATAGAATAAGTACTAGGCGTACAAAGAATAAGTCCTGGGGTCGATTTGCTCGACTAAAGGCGGTGCTCCAGCATGGCCACAGTCAAATGACTGAAACAAGTAAAATAGTAAAGAGTAAAGAGTATACATACATACATACATACATATATGTATATATATATATAAACACATATATACATACAAACACACACAGACACAGGGTGGTGAAAAGTAAGTAGGTATTAAATATTGGTCATAAAATCCGTATCCTTTTTTAAAATTTATTGAAACAAATTAAATGGTACATGTTCTTTATTACATGGAAAAACAAATGAAAATAAATCTTCATATTTCAACCAGTTTTCTCAAACGGCGAGGGACGGAATGAACAACCTTCTGAAGGACGTTGTCTGAGATACTATTGAGAATCTCCTGAATCCGTGTCTCCAAGTTCTCCAATGTGCGACGTTTTGTCTTGTAAACCCCCTCTTCTGTCTAACACCACAGCTAAAATTGCAATGGAGTGAGATCTGGACTTCTCGGATTTCTGGTCTTCTGGACTTCTGCGGTCACAGTCTTCAGGTTTTAGCACTTGCACGTAATGGGATTGACACGGACGGAAATTCAATTCTTTATGCAACACTGTACGTATTGTGCGTTTTGTTAGTTCACTTTCACGAGATGCTTGACGTGTTAATTTTTGGGGGCTGTGATTAAACATTTCCTGCACTGTTTCCACGTTCTCCGCTGATCGGGATATGGTTGGACGGCCACTTCTTGCATCGTTCACAGAGCCCATGGTCATCAGCTTTGCATGACAACCTTTTATTGTCTCCGGATGTAGTGTTGCATGTTTAACTTTCCATGGAGGACACCATCTCTGAACCAAAGCAATGGAATTCGACACTTCATAGCGTCCTGCTATCTTAGCTTGCTCCCGAACAGTCAAGAGACTGGCCATCTGGAAAATAAGAAATAAGAAATAAGACAATAAGAAATAAGAAATCCCCATTAGTGTTATCTGTTTAAAAAATGTTTTCGTCATGACATCAGTGATACTAAAAATTCTGCAAGCAATTTCTAATGCCTGGTTACTTTCCACCCACCCTGTATATATATATATATATATATACATACACATACAAGTGCGGTATTTGTGTAGGTCATTTTATGTATTTATATACGTATAAATATAAATTGATGACTACCAGTAGTATTAGAACATCTAATATTTATCAGAATTATATTATGAGCATAAAAAAAACATCTTTTTCATTACTAGGATAAATTTGAATTAGCTGGAAACTCTTAGAATGCTTCAATTGTGCTCATGCGGGATTAAATATATGTCCGACTGTGTGCATGCGTATGAGTAAGTATATATATATATATATTATATATATATATATATATATATAATATATATATATATATATATATATATATATATATATATATTATATATATATATCTTCACTCATACAAATGCACTTTCACGCATACTTATACATACATGTATGCGTCTGAGTGTGTAGGTTTGAAAGCGCCCGTTTCTCTTCGTTTATATGCATGTACTATTTAAGTGGAGGAAATCCTAGATTTAATATCTCAAAATCGCAACTAGGTTTATATCGGGCCGGGGATCATCAAATAAATGAAAGGACAAAGGGTTTGGCAGAACTTGTCCAAGTCGCGCAGTAAAACTTCCAATAAACACAAAAAAAAATTTCTTTATTCTCACAACGTATTAGAGGTCATACATTCAACTACATTTTTTAGAGGTAGTTGTACAATATACTTTCTCATCACTGTTTCAGTCTGTCCCTCTTTCTCACTCTTTCCTTATACACACTCGTATATATATATATAATATATATATATATATATATATATATATAATTTCTTTATGTTTGTATTAAGGCTGCCATTGGTTTCATGTTAAGAAAAATATCTTTATATCTTAACTTTTTTTCAAGCCTGAAAAATTAAAATTCTAAAATATTTTCTTAACATGAAACCAACGGTAGCATTAATACACAGACACATATACACACACCCACATACACACATATACATACATAAATATACAAAATGCAAATAATTTGCAAGGATGTTCAGGTATCAATGCATTACGGCCGTTTCAACAGTGTCTATACGTACATATATGTACATATTAATTATTATATCTGCATACATACATACGTACATACATATGGGCGAAATGCCACTAAACATAATTTAATGGGACCGTTTGACTGGAACCTTCTTTTATCGACTTCGGAAGGATGAGCAGCTAAATTACCATAGACTCCATTTGATCTCAGAACGTTTAACCAGGACGAGTGCCGTAAGGTTTTCGACTGATTCAGCCAAAATTCCAACCCCATCAATTATATAAATAATGCAAAATAAACTGCTAAGTTTACCCTGATAAAAACAAAACAAAATATCATAAGCGTTTAGTAAACACAAAAATCTGGTACTGAAAGATAATATTTACCATAAATACTGGAAAATAGGGGCTTAATACAATAAAAAAAAAACTTTGGTAAAATGTCCACTGTATGACCACAAACAACATCCAACCTCAGAAACATGGAAAAAATAATATAAATAGCTGTCGAACACAAAATATAAATAAAACTGTTTTCTGATTTTAAAGAAACCAATGAATGCAAAATCGAAGATGAAAAGATAATTATGAAAAACAAAGAAAAAGATATACAATGATAGTCAACGACACAATTTCTGGAAGTGCTAATACAGAAGCTAAAATTGGTCCAACAGAATGCTATGATAAAGCGATGGCAATATTTGAAGAGTGAACGTAGACAAGGCAGAACCGGAACACTACCTTAGAGCAGGATGCACAGCTAAAACTGAATAGTTCTTGACCGTGCCGCAAGAAATTCCTACCCAAAAGACACCATCAAAGCATCAGGACAGAATGTGTCCACAGGCATAAATGAGCTTATACAAGGCGGGCCAAAAGTCATGCACCAAAACATTTGACACTTTCTATTACGTTATTATAATCATTACTCCTTTTGCGCATCATGTACATGTACATGTGTATTCATCGTAATTGTGGTATGTCTTTGACAATTCCAGAGAATATTGAACTTATTTTGTGCATCCTGTAAATACTGAAATGTATGCAAGCATTATGAAAGAGTAAAGGTATACACCAGAAAATATTTTGAAGAATTTTATAGCAACCAGAGTCTGAAATATTCCATTACCAGCACGGAGAAAGATCAAATCTAGTCGGCTAGATTATTTTGGCTGGGATTATCTGGAGTCCAGTGTTCAACTGGTACTTATTTTAATGACCCCCGCCCCTAAGAGGTTGAAAGCCAAAGTCGATAATGATAAATTTTGATTGTGTAAGTATACATGTGTGTGTGAGTGTGTATGTATCTCTTTTTCTCTCTTTCTTTCTCTCTGCATTTATATGGAGATGTATTTGTGCTTTGGATTGTGTTGTGAATGTGTGCATATTTATGAGCTTTTATTCCCGTAGTATTATTATAGTAAGTAGACGAAATATAGGCCCGCAGCAAATGAGCTTGAATCTAATTATGCGAAAAGTTTTTTCTTCTGCGACAGATGCCTAACAGAAAATAATGATTGTCACACATTCTTGTTCATCCTAATTTTTATATTCCCTAATAATTTTGTTAGAAATCTGCATTCCCTTTTCTCTTGTTAACAGTAAATTAACGTATATAATGCTGTTATACGACATAATTTTATGTAACATATTTTATCTGAAACTTTGTTGTGTAAATGCATGCATGTATGTATGTATATGTATGTGTATATATATATACGTATGTTATATATATATATATATATATATATAATATATAATATAATATATATATATATATGTGTATATATAATATATATTATATATATATGTATGTATGTATATATATATGTATGTATATATATATATATATATATATATAATATATATATATATATTATATATATGTATATATACATATATATATATATATACATATATATATATATATATATGTATAATATATATATATATATATATATATATATATATATATATATATATATATATATATATATATATATACATATATATATATATATACATATATATATATATATATATATATATAATATATATATATATATATATATATATATATATATATATATATGTGTGTGTGTCTGTGTGTCTATGTGTCTGTGTGTGTATTTGCACAAAACTAAAAAAATATCTTAGTTTTCTTATAGATGTTTTCGGAAAAAAAAAAGTTTTAGTTTTGTATTTAGACTTTATATAGCGTAACCGTAACCCGCGGCTAGGTGTTGGGTTCATCTTTATTTCTATGTTGACAGACAAAATAAATTAATTTCTTATTGAAATTACTTCAAATTTTTCGACTAAATGTATTTCACATGTAAAATATTTGACAAATTCCAAATTCAATTTTTAATTTGTGCAAAATTCTCCAAGAAAATATATTTAACGAATAGAATATTTGATGAATTTAAAGTGCTATGTTAACTTTATTCTGAATTTTGCAAATAGATGTATTTACTAAATGAAATAATCGATTCAGAAAATATGGAACAGTCTAAAATTTACAAATAAAAGTACTTTCAAGACTGCAATTTTTTCTTGTGAACGCTTCGACCTTTGCTATCCAGGCATACTACATAGTTTTCCATGAATGTGATATGTGAGAAACCTTGATATCTTGTCTCAAATGATGCAAAGTCATGATTAAGCTTTTTATTGTGCTCTTAACTAACGCCATTTCAGTTTCAAAAGAAAGAGTTATAATATGCGCTTTTAAAGATATTCAGCAACCAATGTTATTAATTCGTATAAGCTTTGCTAACAGGTTGCTGTAATTAGGATTTTTGCGAACCTATAGAAATCTATAAACTATAACACAAAATGCACAGCATGTTTCTATATCGATTGCGTTTATCATTCTGTTAACCTTTTCTGACTTCAACAATGTTATTATTCTACACAGGTTCAAGGCGGCAAGCTTGCAGAAAGCACATCGGGCAGAATGCTTAGCGGTGTTTCGTCTGTCTTTACGTTCTGAGTTCAAATTCCGCCGGGGTCGATAAATCAAGTACCAGTTGCATACCGGGGTCGATCTAATCAACTGATCCCCCCTCCAAAATTTCAGGCTTTGTGCCTAGAGTAGAAAAGGTTATTCTACACTGGTACGTTAGCTGGTTTGAAAGACGAGCTCGTCTAACTTTCAAATCATCTAACTTTCAAGCCATCTAACTTTCCTGTGTAGAATAATAACATCGAAAAAATACCTTAGGAATGAGAACCCAGGTGCGAAAATCTCCGAGGACACCTGACGAAAGCTGGAGAGTACAATAGCCGAATCGTTGTGTTAACAACAAACAAGATGAGAACAAATATCCATCGAATGTAAATAATGTAAATAGCGTACTGTTATGCACTATGCGTCCATATCAGAAGTCTTTACGCAGCAAATGACGCAGTCTTCAGTGTTCTAACACAATATCCACGTTAAGTTAGATATAAAGATCGTTTAATCAATATTGTATACATAAACTTGATCGCTTCGTGTTTTAGCCAATGCCAGATAGTGTGTTTAATTTAATCACTGAATACCGCCACGAATTCCCCCTTGTTTTTCAAAAATCTCCCTTTAATCACAAAATAAGGGGACGGGGTGGGGAATCTGCCCTATGTTTCAAATCCTGGCAGCAGCACTGAAGCTGGAAGCAAGATAATCTAATTCTACACTTTATCACATTCAAGAATATAAACACGTTTTTAAGCACAACACACGCGGAGTTATAAAGAAACACCAACTTTCACCAGCATACCTGGGTCAGTACTGTGTGAACCATAGTGCTCTCTCTCCCTAGCGGTCAGCTTTCTATCTCGGACATGTGAGCATACGCACAACAGCCAAACACCGCGTCGCTGGAACTGTGAATCGCACAGTTCTATACAAGGACTTTTGTATTTTTTTCATAAACTAGGGAATGGCTACTGGCATTAAGCTTAAGCATTATATAATGTACAAATATTAAGAAAGAATTAAAGAAAAAAGGACTCATTATATTGAATGTTATCGATAATATCGAGTGGAAATAGGGGGTGCTGCAGTTCCGCAGTGCCTATACACGAGCCGCCATTGTTCACCATGCAAATTAAACACAAAATTTGGCTTTCATTCCTCCGGGTTCGATAAAACGAAAACCACCAAGTACTAGGAACGTTGATATCTACTAACCCGACCCACCTGAAACTTACATATCCAAAAAACTATTATTAAGCCTTTTATCGCTGAAACAGGGAAAAGTCGGACCTTATCCCCTGTGGTATTTAATTTTGGTATTTAATGAGATGGCAGAAACGTTAGCACGCCGGGCGAAATGCTTAGCGGTCTTTCGTCTGCGTTACGTTGTGAGTTCAAATTCTGCCGAGGTCGACTTTGCCTTTCATCCTTTCGGGGTCGATAAATTAAGTACCAGTTACGCACTGGGGTCGATGTAATCGACTTAATACCTATGTCTGTCCTTGTTTGTCCCCTCTGTGTTTAGCCCCTTGTGGGTAATAACGAAATAGGTATTTAATTTTGTCTTTATACATCCTCAGTTCAAATACAGACTGAATTGCCTTCGAACTTCCACCCATAAATACTAAGTACCGTTCAAATATCGAAATCAATCGATTGATAAAATCATCTCACCATTCGTCTCAAGATATTTTTCTGGATTTGTGCCTAGTTTATAAATCATTATTATTTTAATGGTTTATTATTTTTATTTTTACTTACTTAAGAAAACACTTTACGTTGCCAAAACGTATTTTACGTATCACCGATTTCTAGGTCGGGTAAGTTAAAAGAGTGAGCTCGAGAGAAGTAACTAGATTCAGGTGATACCTTGATAAGCCAACGGCAATTCGTTGTCTTGTGTATATATCTGCAGTAGGTTAAGGGTAGTGTTTCTACTATTTCTTGAATGTAGTTGTGTGTTGGTGGCAGTGAAATCTGTTTTACTAATAAAAATTCATATTTAGCAATGTTTAATGCTACTGTGCTAACGCAGAATATATTACACTTGGTTGAAGGCCCACTAATGCAGATATAATTTCTTTATTCTTATTGACATCTTATTCTCTCCTTTTTCCTCCTGTCTTTCTCCCCTTTCTCCAGGCAATTGCTTGCATATACACATAGATGCACAGATCTTCAAAAATATACTTGTATATTATATAGCTGTTAATTATGCATATATGGTGAAGCTAAATATATGTTTATTCGCATTTATTAACCGAATGCATGCATTTAATCACAAACACACGAATACATACAGGTATACAATCATACATAGAGTTATGTAAGTTTATAAAGTTTATGTATGTGCGTGGGTGTTTGCAAAAGAAAGAGAGAGTAGATGCATATTCTAAAGAAAAAATTATGTTCAAATAATGTGTGCGTATATATATAATATACATACATACATACATACATACATTCACACACACACACACACACACACACATATATATACATATATATATATATATAATATATATATATATATATATATATATATATTTGTATATACATAACGAGAGAGTGTATTCCACTGCTGTATCATAATGTATATATGTATTTATGAATATGTTACTGTTTTGTAACGAACTTCTCCATCCTCATCCCTTATCCTCTTTTTTTTGCAGTACCTTATGCGTTGCTTCTTACCATTTGCCTTCGTTTTCTTCTCTCCCGTTTATTTTTTTCTATTTTCACATTCCTTCGCACATCTTCATTTACCCCCCCTCTCTCTGTCTCCATTCTACTCATGTTGCTTTTATCCATTCGGACAATTAATTATACACTCCGTTTGATTACACATCTCTGGTAAGATTTATCTTTCTCTGCTGCCCACTTCCATTCAGAATCTAAGTTAAGAAAACAAATATAAATATATAAACAAATAATGACATTAGTGAGTGATCCACGTTTTTCACTTTAACACTGAACTTCATAGTCACGTGTAATGAACTTGACTTTGAAGAGCGCTTTTTCAGAAACAACTATTAATAGGTTATATGACCAGTGTTCCACCTCACATATCCCATCTGAACTACTTACAATTCCATTACTGCTCCTTGTTCCTTTTCAAAACACGTGGTGTCTTCATTCGTGTTGCGATAACTATCAAATCAGTTACATCCGATGCTTATTTGGATATATAACAGCTAAGAGTTAAACGAAAGAGTCCTTATTTTTTTGTACTTGTTATCTTATGATGTTAGTTATTTTTTTCTTTCATTGCATATTCTAGTAACTTCTTGAACACATGGTTAGCCGAAAGTGTGTTCCATCAATGTTATTTTTATCATAGTTCTAGATGTCAAATTACTAATTTAATAACTACTGTAGATTTTGCTTAAGGTACTGCTTCTTTTTATCAGTCAAATTCTTTTTATCAGTTCAGGTATCTAGAAATTTATGTATTTGGTGTAGAGTACCTTAAAATTTAAGACCCAGTACTGTGGTGGTTTCTGTTTCAAATCACCGGTGTGGTTGTTTCCTTTTGATATGTTAATCATTGGATACGTGGAGGAGTTAGTCGTGAGGAGTTAGATGTGAGGAGTTATTCGACTCCACTTGAGTCAGGAAAGTTTACACATTTTCACATATTCAGGAACTGTTTTATATGTGTCTCTTTATCTGTTTGTGTGATAGTGCAAATATATGTGTATATATAAATACATACATACACACACACACACACACACATACATATATATATATATATATATAATATATATATAATATATATATATAATATATATATATATAAGAAATAGTAAAGTGTGAAAAACGACAGAAGGCTTAAATGTTAAAAAATATATATATTTGTGTCAAATGTCTGGAGAATATTTGAAAATTTTTTTTCCTTTCCTTAAAATGACATAATTTTAAATTTTTAAAGAAATTACCGGTTTTCGCGTGTAGCTTTTCAAATTTCTTGTGACGTTATGTTTATATTGCATGGAATTATCGTTGTTTTTATTTCCAGGAGATTTCTAAATAAGGGGAGTAGTGAGTGATTTTTTCCGGTGTAGGGAGATAATCGCTTAAAAATTTTTTTTTGCATTTCCTTGTTAATTTCTCTGTGTCAGTGTGTTCGGATGGTTGAGTCTGGGTTTGTACTTTCAATGAAGAATGTTTCCTTGTTCAGTCTCATTTGTGTTGATGATCCGAAAGCACATTGGTAAAATGGGAAGATTAAAAATTGTGGCAGTAGTTGCTTTGCGCATTTCTCAATGTGCTCACTAAAAGGTATCATTCTATATTCTGGGAATGCAATCTGTTGTCGATGCAGTGTGCATCTGCGCCTGAGTGATAGTCCCGTGGAACCCACGTATTCTTGGTGGCAGCCCGAGCATTTAATAACATAAATTATGTTTTCAGAGGCACAAGTAAAGTTAGATTTGATCTTAATTTCTCTGTCCCTCTTTAAGAAGAATTCTGATCCTTCCAATAGGTTAGGACATGTTGCACAGTTCGATCTACCACATTTTTTTACTTTTGCATCCGTAATTTTAGAAGACAATTTTGCCTTTGTGAGAATCTTTTTAAGTGATTTAGGCTGTTTGTAGCTTTTAATGATTTGGTGTATGTTTAGAATTTCCTTTAATTTGGGTTTTTATGAAGTATTGGTAAATTCTGGGTGATGATGGTGAAGGCTTCTTGTGTTTCTGGGGTTGTATGTAGATATGTAAGGTAGTATTTTCGGGGAAGGTGTGTTGTTGTGTTGAACTTTTCTTAAAGTTTCTATGTTGATTTCTGTTGCACGTCTGATCCCATCCTCTATGAGTTGAGCTGGGTAATGTCTGTCAATTAGGGTGTTTTTGAGTTCTTGCAGTCTAAAGTTCCTGGTATTTTGTTCTGACACTATTGTGCATATCCTTCTTGCAAGGTGAAGGGGATGTTTGTTTTAGTGTGTCTTGGGTGGCATGAATTAAAAGAAGGTATTGTTTGGCGTCTGTGGCTTTGTAAAAAATGTCTGTTTCTATTTTAAGGTTAATTTTTTTAATTAGTATATCCAAGAACGGGAGCTCCTTTTGGTTGTATTCCATTGTGAACTGTATATTTGGGTTTATGCTGTTCAATAGGTTTTTAAATTTTAGGAGTTTATCTATGTTTTCATTCCAGAGAATGAAACAATCGTCTAGGAATCGTTTCCAATTCTCTTTTATGTATTGAGAGAGGGAGTTGTCAGTTCCTTTTCATGGGTTTTAATTAGTGAAGATAGAGTTTTCATTATTTTTTGTGGGGTGTAGTTGGTAATTTTTTCATAATGTAGGTCTTCATCAAGCAAGGAAATTACAAGATTTCTGTAGTATGATGTATCCATTATTACAACTGCATTTCCCTTGTCCGCTTCCTTATGAAAACTCTATCTTCACTAATTAAAACCCATGAAAAGGAACTGACAACCAAAGAGATTGATTTCCTAACAAACTTTAAATGCAAACCTAGCCTTTTCTATGGTCTGCCAAAATTCATAAAGTCAAATTAAAAATGAAACCATTAAAAAATCACCAAAGACATACATACACACACCTAATCCGGGGGACCTAAAACTACGACCCATTGTAGCTGGCCCAACCTGTGAACACACAGACTAAGTCTACTTATGGACATCCTCTTGAAACCCTTCCTTAAACATATCGATAGCCATATCAGAGATGACTTAGATATGTTAACCACCTTCCAAAAAAAACCAAGGAAGAAACAATCCTGGTTTCATTTGATGTAGTCAACTTGTATACCAGTATACCTCATAATTATGGACTGGAGGCAATACAATTCTGGTTAGACCAATTTCCGGAAGAAATACCAAAAAGGATCAGTAAAGAATTCATTACTAAATCAATTGAATTCATCCTACACAATAACCACTTCATGTTTGACAATACATTTTACCGTCAAAAATCCGGAATTGCTATGGGTACAAGGGCAGCACCAGTCATTGCGAACTTAACAATGGGATACATGGAAATAATTTACCAGGATCTCTATCAATCTTGGAAACTCCCTCTCTCAATACATAAAAGAGAATTGGAAACGATTCCTAGACGATTGTTTCATTCTCTGGAATGAAAACATAGATAAACTCCTAAAATTTAAAAACCTATTGAACAGCATAACCCAAATATACAGTTCACAATGGAATAAACCAAAAGGAGCTCCCGTTCTTGGATATACTAATTAAAAAAATTAACCTTAAAATAGAAACAGACATTTTTTACAAAGCCACAGACGCCAAACAATACCTTCTTTTTAATTCATGCCACCCAAGACACACTAAAACAAACATCCCCTTCAACCTTGCAAGAAGGATATGCACAATAGTGTCAGAACAAAATACCAGGAACTTTAGACTGCAAGAACTCAAAAACACCCTAATTGACAGACATTACCCAGCTCAACTCATAGAGGATGGGATCAGACGTGCAACAGAAATCAACATAGAAACTTTAAGAAAAGTTCAACACAACAACAACACCTTCCCCGAAAATACTACCTTACATATCTACATACAACCCCAGAAACAAAGAAGCCTTCACCATCATCACCCAGAATTTACCAATACTTCATAAAAACCCAAAATTAAAGGAAATTCTAAACATACACCAAATCATTAAAAGCTACAAACAGCCTAAATCACTTAAAAAGATTCTCACAAAGGCAAAATTGTCTTCTAAAATTACGGATGCAAAAGTAAAAAAATGTGGTAGATCGAAATGTGTGCAACATGTCCTAACCTATTGGAAGGATCAGAATTCTTCTTTAAAGAGGGACAGAAATTTAAGATCAAATCTAACTTTACTTGTGCCTCTGAAAACATAATTTATGTTATTAAATGCTCGGGCTGCCACCAAGACTACGTGGGTTCCACGGGACTATCACTCAGGCGCAGATGCACACTGCATCGACAACAGATTGCATTCCCAGAATATAGAATGATACCTTTTAGTGAGCACATTGAGAAATGCGCAAAGCAACTACTGCCACAATTTTTAATCTTCCCATTTTACCAATGTGCTTTCGGATCATCAACACAAATGAGACTGAACAAGGAAACATTCTTCATTGAAAAGTACAAACCCAGACTCAACCATCCGAACATACTGACACAGAGAAATTAACAAGGAAATGGAAAAAAAAATTTTTTAAGCGATTATCTCCCCTACACCGGAAAAAATCACTCACTACCTCCCCTTATTTAGAAATCTCCTGGAAATAAAAACAACGATAATTCCATGCAATATAAACATAACGTCACAAGAAATTTGAAAAGCTACACGCGAAACCGGTAATTTCTTTAAAAATTTTTAAATTATGTCATTTTAAGGAAAGGAAAAAAATTTTTCCAATATTCTCCAGACATTTTGACACAAATATATATATTTTTTAACATTTAAGCCTTCTGTCGTTTTTTCACACTTTACTATTTTCTTATATATTCACCCACGTGCTTTACCAAACAAATTTCTACTATATATAATATATATATATATATATATATATATATAATATATATATATATATATATATTATATAGAGGACGTTATTATACATAATGCCACACGCTAGGAGGGACTTTCAAAGTCATTACTACCAAAAATAAACAAATCGAACCGAATGTAGCTCTCGAAGCAAGACATTTAAAAAACAGAATTTAGTTCCAGATCACTTGTGATTTCGCAATTAACGTATTATCTACGTCTTTTGTTCATCAGTGAAACATATTCAGAAGATATCAAAAATAAACAAAACCTACGTACCGGGCGGAACCAAACAGACAACTGTCGCCTATATATATATATATATATATATATATATGCAGAGAGAGAGAGGGGGGGGGGCATGAGAAAAAGAAATATATTAAACCACGGTTTTACCATTTAAATTACCAACTACTGTTAACCTTATAGCAAGGCCTATACACAGTGAGGTAATACACCAGTAGTGCTTACGAATGAATTTATCCCTTAGACGGCTGCATGACCTCTAACTCATAATTTCTCTCTCTCTCTCTCTTTCTTTCTCTCTCACTTCTATATATATATATATATATATGTGTGTGTGTGTGTGTGTGTGTGTGTGTGTGTGTGTGTTGTGTGTGTGTGTGTGCGTATGGTTATTTATTTCAAGTGAACTTACTGCGCCCTCGGACACCAATCTGAGTATTTCTACGTCTTGGCGGAAGAGTAGCTAGCATTCCGTCAGTTACGACGACGCGCGTCGGGCCGATCAACGGGCAGCATATTCGTGGCATTAAAGAACAAGTAGCTCACCATATTGTATCTATAATGTACTTCCCAAGTGATACAGAGAATGTGAAGGCTGACCTTTTCAATTATAGATACTACTCGTTTTTGTCAGCTGAGTGGACTCGAACAACAAGAAATAAAGTGTCTTGCTCAAGTACACAAGGCTAACTCGTATATAAAACCAGCTGCTTTCATGAGACGGCTGTCTTCTGCTCTGCTTGTCTTAGGGCTCTTTGGTATTGCTAGTGAGATTCTTTGCAGTGTTGTACATGCGTCACTCGGTGGACAGCGCTGGTACTTGTCAGCGATGGTCATGCTGGTCTAACGAGTAGTCATCACACACACACACACACAAACACACACATAATGTATGACTTAGGTGTATGGTAAGAAGCTTGCTTACCAACCACATGGTTCGGGGATCTTGTGGAACCTTGGGAAAGTGTCTTCTACTAGAACCACGAGCCGACTAAAGCCTTGTGAGCGTATTTCGTAGACGAAAACTGAAAGAAGCCCGTGGTATATATATATATATATATATATATATATATATATATATATATATATGCCTTTGTCTTTGTGTTAATCCACCACCACTGCTTGACAACAGGTGCTGATGTCTTATGTTCTCGTAACATAGCGGTTCGGAAAAAGGGATCGATAAGTTAAGTGTTACGCTTTACAAAAATAAATACCAGGGAACATTACTTTCAGCTAAAGATTCTTTAAATCGGTGTCCCAACACGGCCGCAATCAAATAACTGAAACATATATATATATATATATAATATATATATATATATATATATATGCCTTTGTCTTTGTGTTAATCCACCACCACTGCTTGACAACAGGTGCTGATGTCTTTATGTTCTCGTAACATAGCGGTTCGGAAAAAGGGATCGATAAGTTAAGTGTTACGCTTTACAAAAATAAATACCAGGGAACATTACTTTCAGCTAAAGATTCTTTAAATCGGTGTCCCAACACGGCCGCAATCAAATAACTGAAACATATATATATATATATTTACAGTGAAAGGGTTAATCTAATCTTGTACTTTTGGGATCAATTTCTTATTGTTATTTGCATCCAAGCATAATACAGTTCTATATTTAAAAGATGAGGAATTATGTACATTATTTACATTATTTACATTTGACGGATATTTGTCCTCATCTTGTTTGTTGTTAACACAACGTTTTGACTGATATACCCTCCAGCCTTCTTCAGGTGTCTTGGGGAAATGTCGATGTTTTAGGCACTGAGCAATCCCTCTCTTTACACTATATGGATAGTGGGAATTGAAGATGAGGTATCGTCCAGTGAAGGTTGGCTTGCGGTATACAGATGTCCTGAATCCATACTTGGTGCGTGGTATTAATACTAAAGATTCTATTCCAGCAAACGTATGAGAAGCAAATTTAATATTAAGATTTGGATAAGAGACCGAAAAAAGCTTGTGGTTAATACCAACTTTATAGATGCCAAAGGCACGTAAATTTCTACTTGGTGTTCATACAATTACGATATGGAGCGCTCACTTGTTGTCACTAAGTGAAATATTATTTCGTTCACCTTTTTCAAGTGTAAATGTAAAATGTGTTCTGGCAGTTTCCAAGCTACAGAATAAGGTGGATGTATAGTTTCTTTCTGTTTAATAGTTGCCTTATAATCGTTTAGCATGGTGACATTTCCAAAGTTTCAAGTACAATGGATTTGATTAATCTTGTACAATTAATAGTTAATATATTAGTTCTGACAAGACCTTGACTTAACACAGTTCGCAACCATTGTATAATAAAATATATCGAGTCTTCATTTCCAATGTGCCTCAAGGAAACTATAAAGAGTAGTTTCAATTGTTGTTAATCAAAGTGGTAAAGATGTAGATGACTTTGAAGAATTTTCGAGTTAACCAATCTATTTGCAAACGTATCTAGGTCGTACTCTTCCATTCAGCCATGTCAGATGATTGTAAAGAGCATTCCATAAATGGAAGGTTCTTCAATATGAATCCGTTCAGTAACATGAACCGGCTGTTATGAAACTAAATTTATAGCAGTATAAATCATATACATATATATATTATATATGTGTGTGTGTGTGTGTGTGTGTGTGTTTGTGTGTGCGCGTGTATGAGTGTGTGTATGTGTGTGTGTGTGTGATTCTGTATATATGCATGTATGTACATATATGCACACACACATATATATGCATAAATTATAAGACATTAGTAAGTCGTGAAAGCCAAGTTTAGACTGCGGCACGACAACGGATGCGACATGAAAGACATGTAACATCTCTGGGAGGCTAGTGCCTTGCATTACTAATAATTGCCAAGACACTAGAAGCTGAGTAAATTTTACAGTACTTTGCTAAATATACGTCTTGACATCTTGTAATGGCTCTTAGCACTTATTAATTGCATTAGAGATATACCACGTCAACGAGTTGTAGTATGACCATACCGCACTTTATGTAAAGCAGCTGAGACTGAATGTAGTTGAGATATGACGCCCTCTATATATATACTGCAGCAATTTTGAATTGGTACCTCTATGCGTCTCTGGTGCTGCAGCGACCAACCGTAAGTGACAGTGTGCGCGTATACATGTGTGTTCATATATGTGTATATGAGGATTGTGTGAACATGGTTGCTTATATGTATGGGGTTGGTATATGTGTTTACGTGCATTTTCAGTTAAGCATTATAGACTGGTTGCATGTAAAATGTTACGTTCTTCTCTTTACAATTCAGTTAAAGGCAAATACAAAAAATTGGCAGAATATTAAGTAAAAGATAAATATCAGGATGGAGAATAATCTTTTAGTGATAATGAATTCGAGATTTCCATCTATGCGAATAGGCAAAAAAGGTTAAGTAGGGTATAGTGGTAGTATAAGTAATATTTAAAATGTACAAACCTTCCATCTTGTAACTTTAAAATGTTTTTGCAATAATGGCATTGAAAAAATTCTTTGCTTTTAATACATTGTGTTACTTGCCGCAGGCTTTCGTAAATGCGGTAAGTTACAGCCACTATTAGGACCACAATAAAGACTTCTCTGGGTTATACTTACTCAAGTCTCGTTAGGTTAATAATTTCCCGAAAGGAAGTTTAGCGTCCTCTCGGTGGATAACATTAAATATATTACGTTGGTAATCGATTTAAATGGCTTTTAAGTAAATTCCACTAGCGATAAATACTACAACTATTTCGAACTAACGTGAACGCTTCTGTGTGATTGATCGACATGATAGAAATAGCAGCTTAATCTAGCAAAGCAACACTCTACCGTCTTGATAATGTATATCTTAAATAATGTAGTCAAGAGATTCTTGTACATAAAAAAAAATGAGAAACACGGAAAGGTCATGGTTGTTATGGCTTTGAGCATACAATGTTTCAAACAGGAAAGCATCTATTGTGTCGTTTGATTTGCTAAAAATAACAGCAAAGTTAATTGCTTGTTAAAATCGTTCACAAACAGTCTAAGATATAGCCCTGAAGGAACTGTCATGACTTAAATGCATTTGATCATCATTTTTTTTTCTTAATGAGGCTTGATCTGATACTGAAATACTTCAACTGCATCTATTTACTATTGCCAACTGGTTGGTTACAGTGAGCGAGTGAGTGAGATCGGCTATCTATTGTTTTTACAGAAATATGAGGAGACAGCCACCGCCTAAGGCAATCAAGTATAAACAATGACTTTATATCAGCCATCTCTGTTCTGTTAGAACTTCTCGGAGACATGTCCAACAGTTACCGTTGTTATATCATCACTTCTGACAAGCGAACTCTTGATACACTGGAATAATGAGAAACTTTTGCGCTCCAGTGCACAGAAATAAAAGTATAAAATAAGAACCTATATGTCCCACACGCAATATTAGTATTTGATACCAATCTTAAGAGATCTCATCGTAGTACCCCTGTAAGAAGCGTTCTGCTCATATTATTTTATCCATATTTTGGGATCCGATAACCTGACTTGACGCCGAGAAAACACCAGAGTAACAGTCAATAAGATTCATGAATAAAAGTTAGAAGTAACTGATGGACATACAGTTAATTTTGAAGTGGTTGTCTATTTAAAATTAGATCTGCGACTCTGAAATGCTGCAGTTTTTCTAAATCGTGAAGACGTGCACACTAGGCGACAAAATTTGCAAGTCTCCCGTCACTTTAAGTTGTACTGGTGGTGTCTAGGTTTTTGATTGTATAAGGCGCGTAGTGTTAAGTAGTGGTGGTGGGGCTGAGGGCGAACAAAGCGTTGAAGACATCGAAAGTGCCTCAACGGATTACGAGACAATTGTAGTTGCGGTTGCAACGTTAGAAAGAGGCGCGAGTATGTCTATTAATCAGAAGTTAGTGTTTGTGATTTCATGTCCTTTCACTGAATGCGTCCAATGATATCTGTGTGTGTGTGTGTGTGTGTGTGTATGTGTGTGTGTATGTGTGAGTGTGTGTGCTTGTGTGTGTGTGTGTGTATGTGTGTGCGTGCGTGTTTGTGTATGTGTCTAAAATCAGACCTCTCCTAGATGTCGGAGCGATATTCAATTGTGCGTTTTCCATGAACTTCGTTGATAACCGGTAGTTCATACGTAGGGATTGATTTCTTTTTATTTTGGTCCCGAAAAGGAAAGATCCTTACTGGCAATGGGGCTAAACAGTTGAAATGATCATCTTAGGGACTATAGTTGTCTGATGTACAAGTTAAACTGAGGTTAGGCAGCTAACTTGTTATGCAGAGCGATTGTGTTCTTTTTGCTGTTCAGGCAAGATTATGATCTCAATTGAACGACTGTTTAATGAGACCTCTGCTCATAAAGACGGTGCAGATTTAACGTGACGCAAAGAGGTTGCGTATGATAACACTTGGATGAGAAATATTAATGAGAAACAAAGGGTAGTCTAACTGATAAAGAAAGGCAAGGAAGAGCTATATTGGAATGGAGTGTGATAGTTAAAATTAGGAAAATGTAAGTAATGGAAGTCCCACAATATTTCAACTCCATACTAACTTTGATGGGTAAATTAGTGGTAGAACTTAAGGCTCTCAAAACACTCCCAGTTTATAAGGCTGTCAATGCTTAAAGCAATCCTTGTTACAAGTTTCTGTACGTATCTACATGTTTAGACTGACCGGACAAATGAGAGTTAAGTAACAAATATAATTCAGATAGTGGTATTCATTTTATCTCGTGAAGAAAAAGAGAACTGTAACGTTTCGAACGCTTATTCTTAAGAGAAAAAGAAATAATATGTCAATGCTCCACAACCACAGAAACAAGAAATAAAAGGACATATTTTCTGGCTGAATAATGTACTTTTCTTTTAACCGAGAAAATTCATTACTTTTATGGGATTCTACTGTTTTATGTAGAGTAATTTCGGCCTTTGTCATGGAGCAAAATATCAGCGATGCTTTGAACACACCCAATACGTCATTGAATTTCTCTTAAACTCTTATGATGAACGAAGAAATGAATTGCACTATCTATTCTCTGTTATACTTATCCAATCTATAACGATAGGTGGGCTAAGGCCCTAGAGTTCATGAATTCTGTATTGAAAACCATATAACATCACTTCTGGGATATGACTGCTGCACGTTTCATTAGGAGATCAAAATGATAACGAGTAGATTAAACATTAATCATGCAACTTTCAAAGAAAGATAATTTGGACATTTCGAAAGCTAACATTTTAGTCACGAAATATATATTGCACAGCGTGAAATACACTTCTATGCTGAGAAATTAGTTTGAAGATTTATATTGGAATTATTATATGACATGTGATGTTAAAATGTTTGCTTGGCAATCATCTGGTTCTGTGTTCGATACAACTGCGCGGCGACAAGGGCGAAAAATTCCTCCATTTCAGAATTGTACGGGAGTGAATTTAGGAAAGATGCGTTCTGGGTTCAACCTTTGACAATTAACTTTTATCCTAGCTTCGGTAAATTTTCACTGTGATTTATATTCGGAGAAGAGAATGTTAGAAAATTTGATAAATATACGATAAATATAAATATAAAAGAATACACACGCATGCACAAACACACTTACGTACATACATACATACATACATACATACATACAAACATACATACGTGCATACAGACGTACGTACATACATGCATGCATACAAACGTACGTGCTCACATACATACATACATACATACATACATACATACATACATACATATACATACATATAGTGAGTAGATGAAAGCAAAATCAATTTAGTGTAGATAACAGAGTGTAGTGAATAAATGGACGGGAACTTAAACTTCGACCCCTTTATGCATGGCCGGGGCTTCTGAATTGAAAGTATGCTTATCGAACGGTTAATGGAGGTTATAAAGCAGATAAACTCGAGTAGGGTTGAGACGTATATATACGCAGAGCGCAAAATACAGATGATCCACGTAAATATACCTCTTAACCTACCTGCATTTGTCTTACTCTACCACTACCGCTCTCTCTCTCTCTCTCTCTGTACACACACGTATGTATATATATATATATATATATATGCATGCATGTATGTAGCTAAATTTCTAAATAATCTACAGAACAGCAAATGACTGTTTACTGTTGGTGTGACTCTATAACGGCAGTAGAGTTAATCTTATTGTGAAGTTCAAGTTGATTGGTACTTCGGCCTGATCTTTAGTATATGTGTGCGTATGTGTGTGTGTGTGTGTGTGTGTGTGTGTGGTGTGTGTGTGTGTGTGTGTGTGTGTGTGTGTGTGTCTGTATGCACTAGTACGTATGTTCCCGTTTGTGTGCTTGTGTGTACCTCCATGTGAGTATTAGCAATCAATGCCAGAATTGGTTCGTTCATCTTTATGACATACGGTTACGTTACTTTATTTTGTGATCACGTTTCTTTGGACCAGGTACGACACTATCTTCTCTCTGGTGCATACGTTTATTTACCGAGGTAGATGAATATATGTACATGACAAAGAACTACGGTTAATAAAAACTACGACAATCTTTGAAGACGGTGTCCCACAATGGCCGCAGTCTAATGCCTAAAACAGGTAAAGAAAAGAATAAAAGAATAGAAGTTATGGCTTAATCAGACAAAATTACATAAGTATACTGCACAGAGTAAGTTTATCTCTTTTTCCGCTGTTACATTTATAAATATTTCCAATATTTTGTGAGGTTACTTGTATGTAATGTAATGAGTATTGTCAAGTTAATCCATACAATTACCAATTCTCATTGTTAATTTTTCTACAGCTATGATATCTATATATGTCTATATGTGTGTCTTTTGAGCGAATATTTGTATTGAGATGAATTCATGGATTGTAATTCAATAAATTTCCAAGGCCACGGGTGTATGATATATTATTTTAAATGATAAAATGAAGGAAGGTTATATGATTTTTAAATATTTACTTCTGTGCAAATGACTTCAGATAACGCTGCTGAATATAGCATCTCCTTTCGTAACAAGTCATTAATATAATAGCTACAGTCTGCTACATAGATGTCTAGAATTGAATTTATCTCTCAAAGAGTAAAAGCTGCTGCGATTTTATATCAGTATCAGCTCGGTAGCACCTTCTGTGTGTGATTTATCATAAAATTTTGAAGCAGCAGGTTCAAATTACAATTATACAGGAATCTCATAGTTTTCCCCCGTCAATAGAGAAATGATATATTTCCTTCCATTAAACATCGTGTTTATGCGATGTCAGTATTCCCATTGTGGTTTCTGCATTTCATCTTTTCATATTCATCTATTCTGACATTTTCTACCCTCGCCTTTTCCTGATCTGTAAATTAACACTCTGTTTTATCTTTATTTATCACAGAATCATGCGTGCCCTTTGAAAATATTCTGAAATTTTCCTCTTGAAACCTGCTAATAAAACAGTCCATTTTAACAATATTCTATAAATGTTATCAAAGTGAATGCAAAATATATCGACTGCGATTTAGAGGGAAGCCGATTTTAACCCAGAGCTTAACGTTCAAATACACTCGATAATCCAATCGCAAACAGAGCATTGATTTATTACTTAACATTGCTTTTGATCAGTAATAGGTGTTGTCCCAGAGTAACTGGCTGTAAAATTGGAATCTCATATGGTGATGTGCGCGAAACTAGCTTAACTGTTATGTGTGAAAAACATTGGATAGAGTGGTATAATTGTACTACAAGAGAATATTTATCTAATAGAGGTTTCGAAGTAACAAGCAAGTAAATAAATAAAACATGGATATCATGTGTCCCAGTTATATAATTTCCTTTTTTTGTGCAAACATTTTAGAGTTTATAGCTGTTAAAACAAAATTCACTTAACAGAAGTCTGTTATATTCGGTCTCATTAATCTACACAAGTGAGTAGAACCAAAGTAAACAAGCAGATTTTTTTCTAAGAAGGCATCAACAGTACTAATAACAGTACTACTACTACTAATAATAATATTTACCTGCTTAGCTCATTAATACATCGCTGAAAATTTAGGAGATAAAGCATTTTTCTGATCATGCGGCGAATATAGAAAAGCCGAATGTTTACTGAATTTATCCTTAGATTATCTTATATGCTATGTTTTGTATACATAATACATACATACACACATACATAGACACACATATACATATATATTACACAGACACACACACACACGCATACACACACACTCACACAGACACACACGCGGACATTGACATCGTCTTTCGAATATCGATATCAAGATATCGAGTATAATTTCTGTTACTCCTCTATCTCACATAATCTGTCTAATTCTTTTATTAGTTCTTCATAGACATACGCCCACACCTAAAACAGATGTATATGACAAAAAGTTGCATACACTCAGCAACTAGGATATAAATAATTATTGTAATCAATGTGATAAAGCAATCAAGTTTGCATTACGTGGTTCTTAGTTTGATGTCTCCTGAAAAGTATGTTTCTACTGCATACTTAGATCGGACCTCATGCCTTCTGAATATTATCAGATTGACAGAAGCCATACCGTAATCTATAAGGTAGGCTGTACATGTTTGGGGACAGTAAAATTAATCTGTTGCTCAGTTTTACACCATCACCCCTCTCGGTGGTATCTCTAGTGGCAGCCATTCAGCTGTAAATATTACGTCCAGCTCACTGATTTGATATAAATTCGATTGTTTGATGATTTGGTTCATACTGTCGTAAACCGTGCGTCATGGTTTCTCAACTAACGCTGTCTCTTTCCGTGTCCGTCTCTCTCTCTCTCTCTCTCTCTCTCTCTCTCTCCCCGCAGTCTGTCTTTTTGTGTCTGACTCCCTCTCTCTCTCTCTCTTTCGCCTACCAACCTTGGCGATTAATAAACACTTTTCTCCCACCCTGCGATGTCATAAAATAACAAATAAATTTGTCTTGCAGTTATTAAAAAATCACACAAATCCGATTTTTGTCTGCACCTGACGATGAATGCGCAATAATTTTCATCGTAAAGGGGAAATTGTCAAATTTTGGGAGAGAAAAAAAACAATGAAATAATAATTATTATTTTTGCGTCATATCTGCTTATCTAGCTTTTTCCATCAATATGTTAATGGCTCATTGTATGACTGTTATACTACAATTGAAACATGATGCTAAACTAATGTAAAACATTATATAAATATCTTCATTTTATATTATTTATTTTAAAATGGGTTTGACAAACATGTTTTTCAGACAAGTAATAGGATGATACAGTCGCTGGCGTGGATGTGTAATTTAGGAATTCGATTTACAAACACACAGTTCTGTATTCAGTCACACCTTGAGCGAGTTTCTCTGCAACAATGCCAAATAATGCAGAATTGCGTGTTTGTAAATATTGGGGTCGACTAAAACGTTGTTTGAAAGTTTTTGGAATGTATACATGTAAATATAGCGGTTCGACAAACGACATCGATTGAATAAGTATCAGGCTTACAAACAATAAGTCCAGAGGTTGATTTCTTCGACTAATAGCCGGTGCTCCTGCATGGCCACAGTCAAAATGACTTAAACAAATAAAAGAATAAAAGAATATATATACATATGTGTGTGTGAAAGAGAGAGAGAGATAGAAAAATAGAGAGAGAGAGAGAGAGAGGAGAGAGAGAGAGAGAGAGAGAGAGAGAGATGTTCAATTAAAGAATATAAATTATGCGCAAAATGTTTTATGATAAGCAAATTAACACAGAAATGAAGGAAGGACAATTTTGTGTTAAAAGCATTTTGCTGTTTTCAAATTTTCAAATTCATGAGTTATACTCTTACACACATACATACATACATACATACATAAATACATACATACATACATACATAAATACATATGTACGTACTACATACATACATACACACATACATACACACATACATACATATTTACGTACTACATACCTACATACATATATACATGCATACAAATATACATACATACATACATAAATTCATACATACACGAATACATACATATATATACATACATACATGTAAAGGAGAGACAGCGGAATCGGATCGTTGAAGAACAATTTATTTGACTTTGAATTAGCTTCGGCTCTTTGCACCCATTTCAACATTGCAGTTTGTATTTTGCAATAAGGAGAAAATGCACACCAGATAAAATATTATGGGTAATATAGGTGACCAAGAAATCCTATAAGGGCGGAGTTCTGGCATGGCGTTACAAAAAAATGGCAAAAGAACAAGAGAATGAAAGTGATATCCCGATAATACTTTGTTTAGTTTAAAGTTCATGTTTCTCTCTGGGTCATATATTCTTCAATGCTTTTTACTGTTTATTAAAGGGACTGGTGGCCTGGTCAGCCTGTAATGACATGCATAAGATCTGGTCATCAAATCTAAGTAGAGACTTCAAACTTGAAATATTCAAAGCCACAGTCGAACCAATTCTACTATATGGCTCAGAAACCTGGACGTTATCAAAGAAGCTTGAGAGGCGGTTTGATGGAACCTACACTCCCCTCCTTATGAGAGCTCAAAATCTCTCGTGGAGGCGCCATCCAACCAAAATGCAAATATATGGGAAACTACCACCTGTGTCATCTCTTGTGAAAGGTAGGAGAGTCCAGTTTGCTGGACATTGTTGTAGAGTTGAAAAAGAGGTAATTTCTACTCTTCTTCTCTGGAAGCCATCTACTCGCAATACCAGAGGGCGCACACTCTCCTACCCTGATGTAATCTCCAGGGATACAGGCATCCAGCAACAGGACCTCCGTAATGCCATGATGGACCGTGAAGTCTGGCGTAGCATGGTAAATTCCATTGTCTCGACCACGGTCGAACAATGATGATGAAAGGGACTATTTTAATTACGAGATTTTCTTAAGGTATTACTGACCCTAGAAATAAACAATTTCAATACCTTGAATGATATGTTTCATTTTCAGGAGATTCTCACAAAGTTCCATCTAAATGATACCGGAATAATGCATGTGATTTAGGATTAAAGAAAATATAGCGTATATAACTAATAGAGGCTAGCCAGGATGATTCTGTGTGGTCGTTCCGTCTTCTAAAAAGAGCAGTTTATTTCTCAAACAACCATACCCCTCTATTATATTAAAATAAAGAAATGACATTTTACGCTACGTAGTTTGTAAATCCTTTTAAATACTTCTGGATTTAGTTCCACAACGTGGCACTTGGGCAACAGTTTTCTTTTATAGCCTCGGACCGACTAAAGCCTTGTAAGAGGATATGGTAGACAGAAACTGGAAGAAGCTCATCGTATACTCACGCACATACTCACACACACACACACTCTTATATATATATATTTATGTATATACAAGTGTGTGTGTGTGTTTGTGAGTGTGTGCGTGGTTGTGACTGTATCTGTGTGTGCGAGTGCGTATGTGTTTCTGTCTGCGTTTGTCTACCACCACCTCTTGACAACCTGTGTTGGTGTGTCTTGGGGTCAATTTGTTCGACTAAAACCATTCAAGCAGTCTCCCTGCATGACCACAGTCAAATGATTGAAACAAGTAAAAAAAAAGCAGAATGTTCGCATCTAGAATGCCTTTAATCATTCTTTTGGCATTGGGCTAAATAACTATTCGCCTGTCAGTGTTTAATTGAGAAAAATGTGTTTAGATATATAATAGATTACATACATAATAATATATCTTCATATGATATAGAAACGTGAGTGTATCGTTCTATCAGTAATATTTGCGAACATACATGTGAATACACACACACACACACAACACACACACATATATATATATATATATATATATATATATTATATATATATATATATATATATATATATATATATATATATATATATATATATATATATATATATACATATATATTATATATAAATATATATAAGTATTACGCTATGAATACTAGGAAAAATATTTGGTTAATAATTCCTTACGGGAGACAAATTAAATCTAATCTCCCACTGCTGTTTCGTCAAGCTATTGCTAGGAATTTTCCAAACAATTCTAGATATTACTCTATTATCAATTCACATACGATTAGGATAGGTTTTTTAAAACAAAAAAAATCTCTTACAAATTATCTCTTCACATTATAACAAACTGTTAAATATTAATATGTTTACTAATACTAACATTAATTTAGCTAATACCATCCAACCCTCTAGAAATATTAATAACAAGGTTATTGTATCTGAAGTCAATTCCAATAGAATTAAGTTTATGTCAAGTAACTCTAAGATTAAAAATTCTATATACCAGTGAATAATCAGTACTCGTAATTAACTACGATTTTACATTGGAAGCACCACGTTAGAGTTATCTAAAAGAATTTATAACCATTACTCAACATTTAGGGATAGAAATAAACGTACCCGTTTCAGCAAAGTGATTTGGGATTTAAAAGGCCACAATGAACAATTTCATTTAGAATGGTTGATTCTCTCAATTTCGATACCTTATGACAAAGGCAAGGAATTCTGTCTTCTCTGCAATTCTGAGCTATTTTTCATTATTTTTTCTAAAAATACTCTAGTAATCATGGTTATAGAACGAGCATACAGATGTAAGCATTGGCAAAAACACACATTTAGTGCATATAAGTAGTCTTTATCATTATATATAATTTAAACTTTAACTTCCTTTATATTTAACATTCACTATTGGTATCCCTACTCTTTCTGTTAGCTACTTATGACGTTATATCATATAACGTTTTTTTAAACAATATTAATAGCGTTCTGTCTATCGTTATACAAATCCATCATTTTTTGCTAAAATGTCTTATTGGCGAGTTTCCCTTTTTTCACTTTCCTGAGGAGAAGATTGCGTTGTTTATACAATTTATTCTTTGGAATAGTATCAGTGGAATTTTTGAAACATGTGTCGAAAGTAAAAATATTTCATTTACACCTGCGTTAAACTCCATTTATTTATTCATATAAATATATACATATATATATATATATAATATATATATATATATATATATATATATATATATATATATATATATATATATATATATTACCTTTGCCTTGAGGTAGTACTGCTATTGTATTTACTCTTATCGCTTTTCTTTTATCGAAACAGTAAGTTACGTGAACATAAACAAACGCTGGTAAGGACAAGCATAGCATAAACACAAAGGCATTCACATTAATGTATATCTGACACTCACTCACACGCACATACACCTCAAGGAAAGGATAATGAAAACAGCAGAAACGTTAGCACGCCGAGTGAAATGCTTAGCAGTATTTCGTCTGTCTTTATGTTCTGAGTTCAAATTCCGCCGAGGTCGACTTTGCCGTTTATCGTTTCGGGGTCGATAAATTAAGTACTAGTTGCGTACTGGAGTCGACGTAATTGACTGCCCCACCCCAGTTGGGAAATTTGGATAATTTTAGCCAATCAACAGACAGCGAGGCATTAACAGCTTGTTATCATGGGAACCGTACGCTCTGTTGTGTTTCACTTCACCCGTGTCTGTGCCGCACTTTGTTCTGTGTTGATTCTTCACACTACAAGGTTCTTTTCACCTGCGTGTTTTGTTTTAATTTTTCTGTGTATCAGTGTATTACATATTTCCTGTACATTTGTATTTTTACATATTTTTCATTTCGTATACTATTCATATATTTTTCATATATTTTTACTGTATTGATTCTTCACACCACACGGGATTAATTTTACTCGCGAGTTTTGTTTTTAATTTTTCTGTGTGTTAGTACATTACATTATTTTTGATCAGTGATATTCTTATCATAGTTTACAAATCCAAGCATGAAAACGTTACTCAATTTTGGAGATTTGTAGACAGACACCACCTTTTCACATACACGCACGTACGCACTTATATATTAATGATGTACACAAATACATGACAGGTAGACATAATACTGAAATACACATAAAATAAACATATGCAGACAAATGTATTAACATAACAAATTTTAAAAATAATAAAAACATACAATCAATGAAGAGAGAAAAAGAAACAGAAAGATGTTGATTTTATCAGGTATTTCTGTTTATTTAGAAACCTACAATGAACAGACGCTAAACTATAAATTTCACAGGTGCAACCTTAAAGTTGACACCGCTCCGCTAAACGCAGAAAAATTCTG
>NC_042999.1:91683656-91693656 GCF_006345805.1 Octopus sinensis
TGGACGGAGGAATGCATGCATGCGTGCATGTATGTATGTATGCTTGTGTGTGTGTATGCATGTATGTAGAGGTGAGCGTACACTAATTTTTTAGTTGTCATTCTTTTCACAATTGTTGTCATTTCAAGAGATTCTTCCGTTTCTTCAGTAGACATTTTAACATTTGTGTGTGTTACATTAAAAAAAATATCAGACGTCATTGAATTAGATAATATCCATTGAACCTCGTCACAATTCAGTTTGGAGATAATGGCTAAGCAGCAATGTTTAACGTTTCCGGATCACCTCCATTGCACTAATGTCTCCTATAAGAAGACTGTATAATGCGAAAGGTGATACAAGATGGGTGTAAGAGGAAATCTCACAAGTAATATATACGACAGATTTCCAGAATTAAACGAAAGAATGCATACAAGTTTACATATGTCCATATACACACACACATACACACATACAAATATATATATATATATACATATATAAACAAATGGATACATAGATTCACATCTACTCGTGTACACACCCATATACATAAATATATACATACATACACACACATACATATACATGTGTATATGTATGTATATTTAAATATATCAGCATATCTATCTATCTATCTATCTATCTATCTATCTATCTATCTATATATACATATATATATATATATATATATATATATATATACATACATAAATACATTTATACATACATGCATACACACATACATACACGTGTGGATATATAGATAGATAGGTAGATAGATAAACAGATCGATACAGTGATAGGCGGGTGGACAGACAGATGCTTTGATGGATACCACCATGAAATAAAAAGAAAGTGAGCGTGAGTGAAAGAAGCAAGAGAAATTAATATTTGTAAAAGCTAGAGACCTAAGAAGCTAAAAGAATTTAATTTCCGCTTGAGAAATGGTAAAGTAGAAAAGACTGGAAACAATTCCGTTTCAAAGACAGTATTTTGAGCGCAATGTCGAGCAATTTCACAGAAAAGTAATAGTTTATAAGGTGATAACTTTGCAAGAGAAAAGTAAATAACCGCATCTCTTAATTTACCGTTTAAAAAATGGCGAATCTTAGATATTTAGGGAGGAGGCGTAGGCAGGCATCTCTTTTCAATAACTTGGTTTCAGGTTCAGTCCCACCTAAGGCAAGTGTCTTCTACTATAACTTCGGCCTGCAGACCAATGCCTTGTGGATGAATTTAGTAGACGGAATCTGTGGAATACATCATGAAGTGAAGATCCCTTCTCCCATGAATGACCATGTAAGTGCACCTAAAAAGTTCCCCTCCAAGGCTATTTATGGAAGACCAGCAGTCGCCTATATACATATCAGCCTCCCCACTTCAGCAGTATTTTCCAAGGGAAAGATAAAGGCTGATTCAGCTTGGCACCAGTGATATCGCAACTCATTTTAACAGATGAGTAAACTGGAGTAACGTGAAATAAGTGTCTTTCTCAAGAACACGACAGCCCAGTCCGGGAATCGAACTCACAAGTTCACGATTGTAAGCTCGCCGCTCTAACCAGAGAGCCATGCACCCATGATATATATACGAGAGAGAGGGAGAGAGGGAGTAAAATAGAAAGAAAAATTTGATATACTTATATGTATCTGTGTGAGTGTGTCAGATATACATTAATGTGAATGTCTTTGCGTTTATGCTGTACTTGTCCATACCACCGCTTGACAATCTAGCGTTTGTGTATGTGACCGTAACATTGTGTTTCGGCAAAAGAAAAACGATAAGAGTAAATGCAATAGTTGTACTACCTCAAGAAAAAGGTAATGAAAACTGCAGAAATGTTAGCACGCCGGGCGAAATTCGTAGCCGTATTTCGTTTGTCTTTACGTTCTGAGTTCAAATTCCGCCGAGGTCGACTTTGCCTTTCATCCTTTCGGGGTAGATTAAATAAGTACCAGTTGCGCACTGGGGGCGATATAATCGACTTAATCCGTTTGCCTGTCCTTGTTTGTCCTCTTTGTGTTTAGCCCCTTGTGGCTAGTAAAGAAATAGGTATTTCGTCTGTCTTTATGTTCTGAGTCCAAATTCCGCCGAGGTCGACTTTGCCTTTCATCCTTTCGGGGTAGATTAAATAAGTACCAGTTGCGCACTGGGTCGATCTAATAGACTTAATCCGTTTGGCTGTCCTTGTTTGTCCTCTTTGTGTTTAGCCCCTTGTGGGTAGTAAAGAAATAGGTATTTCGTCTGTCTTTACGTTCTGAGTTCAAATTCCGCCGAGGTTGACTTTGCCTTTCATCCTTTCGGGGTCGATAAATTAAATACAAGTTGCGCACTGGGGACGATCTAATCGACTGGCTCCCTCTCCAAACATTTCGGGCCTTGTACCTTGAGTAGAAAAGAAAAGAATTCATTACAAAACTAAGCGATTGGTTATAATAAGGATTGGTGAATCATACACACACACACCACACACACACACATAAATAAAATCACATCTAATTCATTGCACTCTACTTCGCTTATGTTTTTTATCACTTGTTCTTCTCTGCTGAAAACTATCGACTCCGAAAGGATGAAAGGCAAAGTCGACCTCGGCAGAATTTGAAGTCAGAGCATAAAGACAGGTGAAATATCGCTAATCATTTCGTCCGGCGTGTTAACATTCATACCAGCTCGCCACCTTCACATTAAAATGATTATTGGAAATTCTTGCAATTATATGAACCCGGAATAGTCAAGCTGGTCTGATTACCAAATAACTCAGTAAACCTCACCTTGTATACTTATTCCAAATTTCTTATTTTTACCAACAGAACAACAATACGATCTATCTAAATGACATAGGTTTATTTAATCTGCATGTGCAATCTTTTAATTCTTTGATCATTTTATATCTCCAGTTCTATAATATTGGTTCAATGGAGCCTATCATATGTGCTTGTTGGGGTGCTAATTACTTTTTCTGAAGATAATTTCTGGGAATACTGAAATTAAAAGAATTTGAAAACTGGCAGGTGACACTATTCCCGAATCTTATATGTTATTAGCACCTTAGAAATCTTCTTTGCTTTGGTATAATTTTATTCATATCAACTATGTATTATTCTTTTACTTGTTTCAGTCATTGGAATGCAACCAAGCTGGAGCACCGCCCTGAAGGGTTTTAGTCGAACAAATCGAACCAGTATTTATTTCTTAAGCCTTGTACTTATTGTATCTGTCTCTCTTGCCAAACCGCTAAGTTACGAGAACGTAAGCACACCAACGCCGGTGTCAAGCGGTGATCAGGGAACAAACGCAGACATAAAGACGCACACACACATATATTTAAGATGATGCTCCAGCATGGACGCAGTCAAATGACTGAAACGAGTACAAACATATATATACGACAGGCTTCTTTCAGTTTCCATCTACCAAATTCACTCACAAGGCTTTGGTTGACTCGAGTAGAAAACACTTGTCCAAAGTACCACGCAGCGGGACTGAACCCAGAACCATGAGGTTGGGAAACAAGCCTCTTACCACACAACCACATCTGCGTCTATATAAATAGAATATAAATAGAACACTAAGCCGATAGTGTACTAGCAAATTATTTTATCGACACCAGAAAAATAAAAAGCATATTGCGGTTTGAACAAAGGGCAGTATATCTAAAAGCTACAAGGCAAATTATCTGCTGCTCTAATTTCGTGTATAACAAGTCGTTGTAACTAACTAGGTTAATCATTGATCCATTATTAACTAGGCTATTTATTGACTGATAGTTCTGGTTACAGATGCCAGGCTTATGTGAACTGTTACACTTTCTCTGGTAAGTATATCGAAATCCTCAGTTTTTTTGGTCTTTTTTTTGCTTAATCCAAAGACTTTCATTATATTTTCAGACATGCAACATATTCTGTTCTCTTCTAGGCACAAAGCCCGAAATTTTGGGGAAGGGGGCCTGTCGATTAGGTCGACCCCAGTGCGCAACTGGTACTTAATTTATCGACCCCGAAAGGATGAAAGGCAAAGTCAACGTCGGCGGAATTTGAACTCAGAACGTAAAGACAGACGAAATACCTATTTCTTTACTACCCACAAGGGGCTAAACACAGAGGGGACGAACAAGGACAGACAAACGGATTAAGTCGATTATATCGACCCTAGTGCGTAACTGGTACTTATTTAATCAACCCCGAAAGAATGAAAGGCAAAGTCGACCTCGGTGGAATTTGAACTCTGAACATAACGGCAGACGAAATGCAGCTACGCATTTCGCCCGTCGTGCTAACAATTCTGCCAGCTCGCGGCCTTAGATATGCAACATATTAGATGTAGTATCAGTTCATGAGCATACATTCTCTTGTGGAGATTATCAATTACTTGGAGTTAGAACATAGAAGAGTTATAACATTACATGGTTAGTAACTAGATTATCAGGGTTTCTAACTTCAGACTCCACGTACGGTGAAAGTCATGTCTCGGCCTGAAACTCCGTGTTTGTGTGTGTGTGTGTGTGTGTGTGCGCGCGCGCGCGCGTTTGTGCACGCTTCTATGTCTGTGTATGTTAAATGTATAATTGTACATACGAATACATTTACATATTGATGAATGTGTGTACGAGTATACGCCTGTGAGTGTAATTATACATTTACGTGTGTGAGTTTAAGCTATTGCACTTAAAATAAAAGAATATAAGAGTAAAGGAAAGAATTAAGAGTAAAGATAGTTAGAAGAATATAGACAGGAGAATAATGCCCACAACTAATCTTTTTCCATAGGATGTAGATGTGGTCGGTACGTCCATGAAAGTACAGGTCCTCAGTTAAAATCCCAGGTAAATCCAGGCGGTATTTTCGCCACTATTTTGAATGATTTATTCATATTGTAAATGTGGAGGCGCAATGGCCCAGTGGTTAGGGCAGCGGACTCGTGGTCATAGAATCGCGGTTTCGATTCCCAGACCGGGCGTTGTGAGTGTTTATTGAGCGAAAACACCTAAAGCCCCACGAGGCTCCGGCAGGGGATGGTGGTGATCCCTGCTGTACTCTTTCACCACAACTTTCTCTCACTCTTACTTCCTGTTTCTGTTGTACCTGTATTTCAAAGGGCCGGCCTTGTCACTCTCTGTGTCACGCTGAATATCCCCGAGAACTACGTTAAGGGTACACGTGTCTGTGGAGTGCTCAGCCACTTACACGTTAATTTCACGAGCAGGCTTTTCCGTAGATTCAGATCAACCGGAACCCTAGTCGTCGTAACCGACAGAGTGCTTCCTCCATATTGTAAATGCGCAGAAAGAGCGAGGAATTTCGCTCTCTCTCTCTCTCTCTCTCTCTCTCTCTCTCTATATATATATATATATATATATATATGCTAACAAATAGAAAGTTGTGCATACTTCATTTCATCAAAAACAATCAATTTTTTTTACAATAGGACAATAGAATTTTGTTCTTTTTTACAATAGGACAAAATTTATATTATTTGCTCTCAACCGAAGCAAGGCTATATAGTGATTTCTACACATAGAAAATCATTATAAGTTAATCTTGATTTCCAAATGAACTGGGAGATTGTGTTAGAACATAGAATATTTTGTTATTTACCTTGAGAAGGTCTCCCATATGGACTCATTTTGCATAAAACTACCATTTGTTACATCCACCAGAACTGCCAGCTCAGGTGATTTCGCCCTGCTATGGGCTCTTCAGTGACTGTGGGATTATTAAAAAAATAATAATAAGCCCACTAGCTAATTCGAACACCCTTACCTGAAGTGACACAATACCTGTATATCGTTGATGGGAGACTCGTCTGTTTTGTCGCTGCTGGACATATGTCAATGTGGAGCCCATTGCAGGGCGAAAACCTTTGATCTGGCAGTTCCGGCGGTAGCATCAGATGGCTGACGTTTGTCGGCGACATTTGTGCACCACGAATCCATATGAGAGATCTTCTCAATAAAGCAGTATCCTGTTTTCTAAAACAGCCTCTACGTTAAGTTGGAGACTAAGATTACTTTTTGACATTAAGTCAGCTTCTGTCGCCACTAATTATTCATTATAAGTCATGTGTGCTGACAATCGAGTACAAGAGATCCGAACCAAAGAGTTGTCTATTGTCTATGCGAAATCAGAATTATGTTTAATCTTGTAAAACATCGTGTTTAATACTGAACTAAAATCATTACTATAAATTCTGGAAATTTCTAATTGTAAGCGTTTTGTTTGGTACGGAAGAGGTGCATTAACATATGAATACTATTCTTTATCTTAACATCGGATGTCGTTAATTTTATATGAACTTTTTCGTAAGAAATAGAAGTTAAATAGTCGTAGTGTTAGATGATGTATTTAAATATTTTGAGATGAATATATATACAATATATTCAAAGATGTATAGAGAAATCTTGAAACATTGGCACCCTGACCTCAGAAATGGTAATCGTTACTACATACGCTCTTCCCAATGATAAATATAAAAGTCATAATAGTATGTCTTCTTGCAAATCAAAAAGGTAATTGATAAAGATAGTTGTAATCCCCAATATATTTTAACGTTAATGACAATTGGTATGGAAATTGTACTTTAAAGTTGTATTAAGATTTATGGGTGAGTTGAAAAATTTAGATTAACAGTGATTTTTTTTTTGTGTTATTAGTAGAAAAATATCCCTATAGGGGTTGCAGCAAGGGCGGTAACTTCAATGACATCACTAACCGGGATTTTTAGAAAGTCAAAACGATTCATATGTTGTTCAAAGCCAGCTACATATGTTTGTCAGCTGAAAATATTAATAATCAAGCTATAATGTGAAGGAAACAAATCTGTTGCCGTGTTAGATGACGAAATAGTAGAATCATTTAAGCATAGCCAGAATGCATCACACTATTTGTTTCAGTTTTCAGCACTCTGTGTTCAATTCCCACCACGATCAGCTTTGCCTTTGCTACTTATCTTTTCGGATTCGATAACGAAGCATCAATTGAAGATGGTAGATATGTGGAATTGGAAGAACGATGGATCTGATGCATTTTAATATTCTTTCCTTGCTTTCTCAGTTCAAATCAAGCCATAGCCTATTCGGGCTGTAGACCTAATCCGACACCCGGTTCAGCAACACTGAGCGCTTTTAATGGAGTCGACGTTTTTTGTGGTAAAATGGGCCAGGTTAGTTTTGAGAATACTTGCTTTCAACTAGATTTGGAATCCGTGCAACGGGTCAATGACACAGCTTTCTTTTCTAGCCAAGAAATTAGCTGACTTTAAAAACAAAATTCATTTTCATTTAAACTGTCTTTATTTTTTTCACCGTTCTTTTTGCAGATTATATAAGATTGGGTTTAGCGCTTCATCATCCTTTGGGGATCTTTAGTTTACTAATCGCAGTTAATCGACTTTGTTTAATAACTTTGTTGCATGGCGGGATCGTATTGCATGTATGTTTAATATACAAAACACACGGCTAATGTACTTATCTCCTCCACATTGTAGTGAAATATTTTTTTAGATATGGAATGGAAGAAAGTAGGGAAAATGCAGATGAAGCTGTTCAGTGAGTATAAATATAAATAAATAAATGAATAAATGCTTTGTTTCAATGTTATTGTCAACTGCTGAAAAAATGGCAACATCGTCGGAAACTAGACGGAGTTTTAATGTCAGTTATAGAAATATGCTTAAGCTTCATAACAAATGGGATTATTTTTACCATAGATAAAATCATGAGGCTTCAGTCTGAAAACGTTGACACGAAATAAGATTCTTAGGAACCTAAAGTTAAAATATGTTCATCTATCTGGAAACATTAAATCAAAACTATTTGTAAAAATTACATCTAAGCTTTTTTTACATGTCCTTTCAAATTTAATGTACAAATTTAGTGAAACACATGGAACACAAATTAGAAAAAGAAGTAAAATTCCTTCACAAAAATAATATAGTCGAAGAACTTGCACAGCCAACATGAAATATCTTAGCTTCGTGTTCTTCTAACGTGCTTGTGGATTCACAAATTTGATTATAGCAAATGATAACATTCTCTGCACATTATCGGTGATGATTTTTCAATGGTATATAGTCTGCTTTCCTCATTCTCAAACAGAGCTCCTTACCTTTCCTTTCTTTCTCAAAAAATTATTATCTAAGGCAATAGCGAATTTTCCGTTGATTTCTGTCTTTGCACCAGTTTCGACTCCTTTAGTTAAGAGTTATAGTGTGTGAGATTTCGTTTCAAGACCTTTCTGAACCTCAGTCATGGTCTCCCATGATAATTTCCTGTTGCATGCTTGGAGTAAAAGATGGACTTTGGAAGTCGTGTATTGATATTGCCAATCCATCATAGCTGATCCCTTGTGATCATCATTTCAGGATTTGTAATGTCTGCTTATTTTAGGTGCTGGTATTCTCTTGTTCCCAATTAATTCCTAGAAGTAGGCAAAGTTTTAATCGATGGCACCGTCAATAAATCCACGCCTTACAAACATAAAGAAGTGTGCTGATAACTACTGATAATTATTGTCAGCTTGTGTTAGATTTGAGTCCGTGGTTCATGAAAACTTTTTGATGAAGCTTTCCAAATGCACCATAGACAGCATGTGTCGTGTTGCAAATCTCATTGCTGATGGCAGCAATGATAAAGAAGACGGAATGACAATGCGGAAAGCAAGAAACCTGTCCGACTCGGTTGTTGTTGATTATCTTTTTAATGATTTGTTGAGATAACACATCCTAATAACATGATTGCTTACGCTTCGAAATTTTCGCACGACTTTCATATACTTATATTACATAAGGAAACATATATCTAGATCTTAATGTTGAATTATGCAAGGAGTTGTATGAAAACATTCATTTACGAACAATATTAATTTTCGTATTTATAAAAATATTCTGTCGACAAAAGCGATATAATTTTCTAGAATCTTAACTACGTTGTTCAGAAGATTTGTGAAAGGCCTACATTTACGATAGGTAATATTATTATTATCAGGAGTTAATAGTAAATATATAAGAATGTGTGGGGACACATCTACGCTGCCGATGTGGGTATACACAAGACATATACATATAAATATACACTGTGCCATCTTAAGGAATGGGAACGCTGGGAAGTTGCCTAGGCTCCCTACGTGTCTAAGGGCACTATTCTGAACTATGTATGATGTATCTTGCTGCCAATGAGTAAAGACTATATAGCTCGGTGTATTGATTTGCCCTGGGGCCAGTAATGCTACTAGAATGGCCTGGATATACATTCATGTACAAAACAAAAATGGACCAGATTAATTTTTTTAAACATCCTGTGTGATAATTATTTTATAATATTTTAAATATTTAAGGCAGTAAACCGATAAAATCATTTGAGTAAACAGATAAAATTAATTTACCTTACATCCTTTCTCGGTCAATTAAATAAAGTTCCAGTCAAATACTATCGACTAGTCCACTCCTTTCAAAACTGCTGGCCTTGTACCTAAATTAGAAACTATTATACATATATATATATATATATATATATATGTTTTATATATTATTATATTTACTATTATATATATATTAAACAGCTATAAAAGCTGAAAACGTCTGCAAATTAACATGGAAAATCAGGTCTCTCAGCTTTCGGTAGGTTAACCAGTCTTTTGGGTAAACCATCAAATATATATCGTCCTATATATGCTTCACAACTTCTTACAATTAATTAAATTTTGTATATTTTCTACCAGCAATTTTGTACCCAAAACATTTACGAGTATTGTTTAAGGGATTCAAATATGGACGTGACTGGGTTAGTTAACAAGGAAATTTGCTTTACACACACATACAAATACATACACATATACAAGTATTTGGGGTTTACAGCATAAGCAAGTGCACTGTGTTGCTGAAGATCGACTTTTGTTGGAATGTAATCTCAAATATTTTTAGGTGGTATTTTACTTTCATACTTTATAAGTGCATCAATACTTGCAATTAGAAATGCATCCTATAGTATGATTCCATCTCTCCATACCTTACAGTAGAAAGA
>NC_042999.1:91698656-91706156 GCF_006345805.1 Octopus sinensis
ATTTACTAACAAAGAATTGGACTATATCCGAGTAAGTAATACGAATTGAAATTTATTACTATTTTCGAAACGAAATGATGTATTTTGACTCGATATTATCTCCACCTCTAACACAACACATGTAAACATGCGTGGAACAACACGATCATCCCCGACCTCAAACACCATGTACAAAGGAACTACGAGGAAATTAAATGCCACCGATACTATTCAACCCAAGAATAACAATCGAGCGGTACGTACATTAAACCTACAACAAAAAATGTACGAAAAACTACACGTGCGAAATAATGTGACAACAGAAATAAACGGACCGGTACCCTACGAAAATGACGACCGTCAAAATAATGGGCCGGACGTTGTACCTCATGTCCCGCAATTAAAACCCAAAAGACGTAAATGGACACGTGAGGAATACATTTCTATCTTACACGCATACTTCACAGCAATGCTCTACCCACAAAATGAAAATACAACAACACATACATATAAAATATGGAAGGAAAATAATAGAGATATAGACTTGAATACAGCAATGAACCCTAATAAATTAGCTAACGTACGAAGATACATTCTCAACACAAAAAAAATATCAGAAATAGAAATAGAACATTTAAAAGAAAAAAATACACCAGGAAAATGTAGATAGAAGCCACACAACAATGCCCAATAATATAAACACTGAAACTGTAAAACACGAAGACAAACGCAACATTCCCAACAAACACGATGTAAACAACGAAGGGGAGCCTAATGATTATGATAATATAAAAAATAAAATAATCAAAGAACTAAAAACCACAGAGCTCAAAATGGACCACCGACCATACCTCCCAAGAATAAAAATAAACGCAATAACAACACCAATTATAAACAACATAAACCTAGCCGTCACTGAACTAGCCACTGAAACAAAAAAAGTGATATCACTGAACTAACTGACTTGATATACGCAGCAGCCACTGCAGCCACAAAAGAAGCTGGATACTCACCCAAACCCGCCCAAACAGGAGTACCACCACCCAAACAAACCCTGTGGATAAATAACATCCAAAACAAAATAAAAAAAATTAGAAAAGACCTGTCGATTCTTAATGAAATCAGCAAACAAGCAACGCTACTGAGCAACAAAAAGAGAACAAAAATGCTCCGCAAATATAACATCACAGAAAAAGATTTGCCGGAGATAAAAGAAAAGCTGAAGCAAGATATCCTTGCCAAAGCTCAAAGGATCCGCCGGTACGAGAAACGCCAACGCTTCTTTGAACAGAACAAAAAGTTCAACTCCGACCCCAAAAAGTTCTACCAAGAACTGGGCAAAAATAAAATAGAAGTCACTGCAGCACCAACGGCAGAAGAATTGGAAGAATTCTGGAAACAAATATGGTCGGCGAACGAACAGCCAAAAAAAAGGAGTATGAAAATAACAAACTCGGCATCTGAACAACTTTGGACCCCCATAACAACTGAAGAGGTCACCCAGGCACTGCAAAAACTAAGCAACTGGAAGGCACCTGGGCATGACAAGATCCCCAACTTCTGGTTGAAATATCTAACAGGAATGCACAAAAAGCTGGCTGAAAACTTTAACAGCATACTAGCAGAGCCAGAGACAATGCCTGAATGGCTCACGAAGGGGAAAAGCATCTTAATTCCCAAATCAACTGAAACAACAAAACCAGAAAACTACAGACCAATAACCTGCCTCCCTACTATGTTCAAGGCATTTACTGCAGTGATATCGCAAAGGCTGAACAAGCACCTGGACGAAAACAAACTGTTCCCAGAAGAGCAGAAAGGATGCCGCAAGGGCTCATATGGCTGTAAAGATCAACTAATGATTAATAAAGCCGTAACTGAAGACAGCCACAGAAAGAAGAAAGGCCTCAGTATGGCCTGGATTGACTACAAAAATGCGTTTGATAGCATCCCCCACACATGGATCCTCGAAACACTAGCCATTAACAAAGTAGCACCAACAATCATAAAATTCATAGAGCACTCTATGAATAAATGGCAAACAGTCCTACACCTCCAAACAAAAGAGGGACTCATGAAAACCAAAGACATCCCCATTAGAAGAGGAATATTCCAGGGAGACACGCTATCTCCACTCCTTTTCTGCTTGGCACTGTCACCTCTATCTGATATGCTAAATAGAACTGGATGCGGATATAAATGTTACGGCAAAACGATCAGCCACCTTTTATATATGGATGACCTAAAACTATACACTGCAAATGACAAACAGCTGGAAACACTATTAAAGACAGTTCATGGATTTACCAAAGAAATAGATATGAAATTTGGATTAGAAAAATGCGCCAAAGTAACCATGAAAAGAGGAAAACTAGTTAAGAGTAACAACATCACACTAGATAAAACCAATGAAATAAAAGAATTAGACCAAAGCCAAACTTACAAATACTTAGGAATCCATGAACTAGATAAGACACAACACACACAAATGAAAGAGAAAATAAAAAAAGAATATTATAGACGAGTTAGATCAATACTAAAACAGAGCTCAATGCTAAAAACAAGATAATAGGTATCAACACTTTAGCTGTCCCAGTTATAAGTTACAGCTACAATATCCTTAACTGGACACGAAATGAACTGTCCAAAATAGATAGGAAAACAAGAAAAATACTGACAGGATCTAGGATGCATCACCCAAAATCTGACATAGAAAGACTATATATACAACGTATAGAAGGTGGTAGAGGCCTTATACAGCTGGAAAACTACTATAAAATAACCACCATAGGACTGCAAAAATACCTACTTCAGAAGGAAGGAAAACTGATCCAGATAGCGGCAAAACACGAGCAAAACAAAAAACTGTTCTCAGTATTTAAGGAAGCTGACAAATACAAACAAGAAATCATACCACCTAATAAACACAAAGAAGAAGAAGAAGATGATGAAGAAACAACAAAAGCTATAAAACAAATGAAATCCAAACTAAAAATAGAACAGCAACGAGCCATGATAAAACGATGGCAAGAAAAGCCCCTTCATGGTAAATACTGCACTAAACTAAACGCAAAAGAAATAGACAAAGAAAAATCCCAGCAATGGTTGAGAAGCTCAGGACTCAAAGCAGAAACAGAGGGATTTTTAATTGCAGCACAAGACCAAAGCCTCCCCACCAGAAATTACCAAAAACATATAATGAAAAGAAATATTACAAGTAACTGCAGAATATGTGGAGATGGACAAGAAACAATAAATCATATTATCTCTAGCTGCCCAGTCCTGGCTAAGAAGGAATATATTCACAGACATGACAGAGTTGGAACCTACATACATTGGAAGCTATGCCAACATTATGGAATAACAACAGAAAAAAGATGGTATAGGCACACACCAGAAAAGGTCACAGAAAACGAGAAAGCACCATACTCTGGGATATGCCGATACACACAGATAGAGAAATTAAGGCCAACAGACCAGATATAGTTGTCAGAGATCATGAAGAAAAAAAATGCTTTCTAATTGATGTATCAATACCGGCAGATGTCAACGTGTCTCTAAAAGAAATGGAGAAACTCTCAAAATACAAAGACCTGGAAATAGAGGTAACTAGAATGTGGAACCTGAAAACAGAAACAATTCCTATCATAGTAGGCGCATTAGGCATGATAAAAAAATATTCAGACAAATACATAACAAAAACATCAGGACTTACAAACACATATAACATACAGAAAATTGCACTACTAGGCACTGCACACATCCTACGCAGAACACTTTCCATACAATAACCATCAGAGCATCATAACAAATCACAGCACATACCCAAGGCACACAGAGCTGCGCTCGGTAGTGAAGTGAAAGCACGCTATAAAAATAAAACTACTGAATAATAATAATAATAATAATAATAGTAATAATAATAATAATAATAATAATTATAATAATAATAATAATAATAATAATAATAATAATAATGATAATATTTTCTTTATTAGCCACAAGGGCCGAACACAAAAACAAAGAAAGACAATACAATAGGTGGTGCTTGACACAATGTCGAGTATACAATAAATAGCAATAACAATAAAATTAAAGAATAAGAATTCCCCTAGAAGTAGACAGGGACAGTCGAGGAACTCCATACATCCTGGTTACCCCGACATCCAGGTGCACCCCAGCAGGTGCCTCTCTCCTTCGTAACATCTCCCGTTTGCAAGCGAAGGTTCAGTGTAGGTCCATTCACACAAGCAATCCTCGCAACCCTCACACACTTTTCAACAAAAATACAGGTGGGGCAGAACTTCTCTCTCGACCCTCAATTTCCTTTTGAAGTGGAACTTAAAAAAGGTGAAGAGGGCTCGAAAGCAGAGGATAGTATCTGTCTTCAGTCCTTTCCGTCTCGTGCAGCATACTATCTCCCTTGCCATAGCCACAAAATAGAGGAAAACTACCTTTCCTTCTCTGCCAAAAGAAGGCAGTGGGGCGATCTTCACGAAGGACTCGGCTGATAACCGTATCCGTCCTGCACGCGTCAACATCTGTTCGACAAAGCTCCACAAGTGAGTAATGCCCGGATGCTGGACAAGTCCATGCAGGATGGATTCGTCGCTCTGGGCCCACCTTGGACAGCACTTCAGTGTCTGTAGAACTTGTCTCGAACCAGCATTGCCAGGTCAAGGATTTCTGTAAGTTATCCATACGATTCAGCATGAAAGTCCTCCAGAAAAGACTAGTTAATTCATCCCTCCCGACGGCCAGAGTTTTCCCAAGGACGTCGTCGCTCTTGTCCATCACTACTCCTCTGTAGAACTCCATAGTAGAACTTCCACTGACCGCATTGCCCGACTGGCAGAGACCAGTGAGCGTTTGCCTACCCTGCGGGTGCCAAGCACCCTTTCTTGGTCTACGCCTGATCTAGTACTGTAGCTCAGTCAATGAGACGAGATGCGGAAAATCCTGTCTGACAGACGCTTATTATTAAGAAAACCTTGAAAATGTCGCAGTCTCAGCGCAACTCTGCATATCACAAGCCACGGCATGCCAATCCTCTATTCAGCGGCTGCTGACAACAGACAGACCGTCTAACGAACGGAACACGTCCCTTCCATAGAAATTGGTAGAGCAAGGATCGATGGTCAGGAGGTAGTTGCCGATGGAAATTATGTGCGCATTCTCCACCTCCATCACACTCTTCAGGGACAGCTTCCTTTCTGCCCATTTCTGCGTGAGACTGGCGACCTTGCTCGTAACCTCTACCATTTCTGTCCTCCTAGAGGTCCAGACCTAACCAAATCAAACGCAGAACAATTTAAACGGCCCTTTCATCCATTCCCCTACAACGCTGTCGGTTGACATAAACCTGCCTATCCAGGTGCCGAGCTGCAGGCCCTTCAACTTGTCCTGTGAGTGCTTCGCACTCCTTAATTGAGTGCCGATCACCTCTATTTCTGAGCTGTCCGACAGTATTACGGCAACGTCATCGGCGTAACCCATCACGAACCTTTCGCATCTTAGATCACGCGGGGTGCCCTTCGAAATATCCCACTTCTTCGGTAATAGCTCCAGAACCAGCACATATAGACAGGGTGAGAGTAGGCAACCTTGACCGACCGAAAGGGCGATGCCAAACGATTCCGATACGTGGCCGTTTACTTTGGCCACCGAACAGATGTCGTTGTACATTCCAGCCATTGAAATTGGGACTGAAACCGGCCACTGTGAAATTAAACAACCTATGGTTTATGGAAGACCTAAAGCTATTTGCTAAGACTGAGAAAGAAAGTGAGAGTTTGACGGCAACTGTGCAGATGATTAACAAAGATCTTGGCATGGAATTTGGGATAGAGAAATATGATATAATTATTTTCAGAAGGGGGATAATCAGTGAAAAGCATGGGATCAAGGTGGAAAGTGGCGAAACTATAAAGGAAGTTGGAGTCGAAGGATATATAGTACCTGAGTATCATTGAAAGAGATAAGATGAATGAACCCAAGATGAAAGAAATGTACACGTGAGAGTATTTGAGGAGAACTTGGCTTGTGCTCCAATCGAAGCTAAATAGCTGCTATAAGATTAGAGCAATTAACACGTGGGCTGTTGCTTTGATGAGATATGGGGCAGGAATAGTATCTTGGAAGAAGCATAAATTACAAGAGATAGACGAGAGAACACGTAAATTAATGACAATGAACAAGGAACTACATGCCAAAAGTGATGTGTCAAGATTGCATGTAAAGAGGAAAGGAGGACGGGGATTGGTGTATTGTGAAGGTTGTGTAAGGAAAGGGGAGAATAGCCTCACTGGTTATGTCAAGAGGAGGAAAGAAGAAATGATTGAAGCAGTGAAAATGCAGGGAACCTTAAAAGTGAACAAAGCCGCAGATCCAACATAATTTAAGAAAGACCAGATGAAGAAAATTTGGCAGGACAAGAAAATGCACGGCCAGTTCTTGAAGAATAAAGAAGAGATTGATTGGAATAGAGCCTGGCAATAGCTGCAGAAAGAAGACCTAACAGAGCCCACTGAGGCATTAGTGTGAAGCGCTCAACAAGGGAGAAAGTATAAGCCATATTGTTAGTGAGTGCTGTAAGCTCGCGCAACGCGAATATAAAAGGAGACACGACAATGTGGTCATATATGTCCACTTGCTGTTGTGCGGTAAAGCAAAACTCGGGAGAGCCGAACGATTGTATGAGCACAAGCCAGAGGGAGTAATGGAAAACGAACATTACAAAATACTCTGGGATTTCAACGTAAAGTGCAACCAAGCCATAGAGGTGAGACGGCCAAATATCGTGATCATCCATAAAGATGAAAAAGAAGCAAAGTTAATGGACGTTGCAATATTAGGAGATTTCAGGATGAAATGTAAGGAATCAGAAAAGAGTGAGAAATACCAGCTACTGCGGGACGAGATAGGAAAGTTATGGGGCATGAAGAAAGTAATAGTAATACCGGTGGTAATTGGGGTATTACGAGCAGTTTCCAAGAGCTTTAAAACACATGTTAAGAATATTGGAGTTGCTGCCAGGCTCAAAGTGATCCAGAAGACAAGATTGTTGTGTACAGCTTGCATTCTAAGGAGAGTATTGTCTCCTTGAGTCACAGAAGAAGGCACTACTTGAAATCATTGGGGATTTGGTATTGCCTACTTTCAAGTAAAGAATAACCGGTAATTAAGAACTAACCGAGAAGCTTTCATAACAACAACAACGACAACAACAACAACAACAACAACAACAACAACAATAATAATAATAATAATAATAATAATAATAGAGAAAGAACGCAAACGATGCTGCATCATAGATGTAGCATGCCCAGCTGACAACAAGGTATGCTATAAGAAAGAAAGAAAAGTCGATAAATATGACCGCTTAGCTTGGGAGGTTAAGCAGTTGTGATCGTGGAAAAAGGTGGTAGTAGTACCAATAATTGTCGGAACCCTGGGAACAGTGAGTAAAAATCTTCAGAACTAAATGGAACACTGCTTGGAACCACTCGAATACACCGGATG
>NC_042999.1:91711156-91763656 GCF_006345805.1 Octopus sinensis
AAAATGTGTAAAATTTTCACTAATGTTATGAATAACTACCCGGCTATTCATAAAACGAACGAAGGAAAATCTGATGTGTGCAACTGAAGCAGTATTAAATTCATATACTCTAATAATGTTCTATATTTAATCTATATATAGTGTTCAAAGGTTGGTTACTGCGATATTCATACAGAGATAACATATTCACGGTTTCCCGTACTGAAAGTGACGATTTCCTCTAAGCAGGTGGCCTTTTACGAGTACATAGTATTGATAAGTTTAAACTTCCTCTCCTTTCGACATATTGTTTTTAAGTACAGTACATCCATAAAAGAATGAATACTGCAATAATTTACTTCTCAACAATACATATACATTAGTTATGGATACACAGATTATTATATGTGAACTAAAATCTAAAAATATTAAGCGTGATTGTTTCGTAAAATAGTTTGTGAATTAAAATATTAGAGTATAGCTAGAGTAAAGATATTTTATAGTTTGTTAATGTTTATTCTTAAAGCTAAATTATATTTTCACAGATAAATACATTTCTTTTTATCTATCTACTCTATTTTTTTTACCTTAAGCTTTTAACATGATAAATGGATTATAGGCACCTGGTCCTACTATTTTAAGTTTTAAATTTAGTTAATGGAGTTTCTTCTATAAGAACAATCATGATTCTATTTGTTTAAGAAATATTATTTAATTCTATTTGATTATTTATTTAACTAGTATTGTTGTTATTGTTGACCTGAGGAGTGACTATACTTTTGAATTGAATTATTTTTCAATTAAATTTCAATTTAATTTAATTCGAATTTAAATTATAACCATGAAACGTACGTAGTCTTTTTACTTATTATATATTGTTTATTCAGTTTTGTAATTTTGTAATCTAGTTATATGTTTTAAAATAGATTTTATTTTTATTTATGATTTGGTTTATGTCTATCATTGTTTGAATTGCATAATAGTCGTTTTTCTCTAATATATATATATATATATTCAACATGTTTCAGCTTTAAAGCTGCGGTGGTGCAGGGGCACCAACAGCACATACATATAAATAATAACACCCACCTCCCACTGAACACTAACAAAATGAACTTCAATCAGTTCACTTCGAGGATGACCAAATAAATAAACTCTGATGAAGTTACACTGATAATATTGCGAGGTTTCATTCGCAACAGTGAGTAATCGCTGCAACGGAATCACGTGTAGGTCATTATAATATAGTGTATATAGCTATACACTCCAGACAATTTTTAATGTCCAGAGAAGAGAATATGAAATTACCCATCGGAAAGATTCACGAAGTGACTAACGACTAAATGTAGTCACAGACATTAGATACTGATCGTTGTGGTTAGCCGTTAACTGGAACTTAACTGAGAGTAAATACGGTATCTCCCCCCCCACAGATAATATATCTCTCCAGACTCATACACACACACACTCACTCACACACACGCACTTAGACTTGAGTGGGTGTGTATGCACAGCTCAACCAACACACACCAGCACAACTAGATATTTACAAACACTGGTACCTCTGTTGGCTTGAAAAATTTTGTCACCTTCTTAGGAAAGGAAATTATACTTTCCTTCGATTAACACCGTAAAGATAAAACACTATTTGAGGCTTATGTGACATTTTAATGAAGAAAAGAATATCTCTGTGCATCTACCACAATCCGAATGTGTGGTCATTTATGAACCTTGTTGAAATTGAAGTTCTTCAGGAAAATAGAGTGTCGGCTATCCATAAAGAAAAAAAAATTCTGTAATATTACAAACTGTTGAATACCTAATGCCGCGAAACATGCAATGCTCCTGCAACTTAATATACCTTTTTTTAAAAAAAAATAGTATCAAGTGGTCTAAGGGATTATAGAAAAATCAGTCTAAAACGACCAATTTCTCAATTAACTGTGCTAGTAAAAGATCGATAATGATACATCAGAGGAATTACAAATGACTCGAAATGATAATTAAATTTAAGGCTTTATGTTAAACGAAATCCACTAACCATTCTTAATTATAACTCTATGCAACGGATTTTTAAATATGAAAGTATTACACGCAACATCATTGAAGCTTTTTGAATACAAAATATCAAGGACTTCTCATAAAACAGTAATGTGAGAAATCCCTTCAGAACATAAAATAAATATTTAATCATTTTTAAAATCTTTTAGTCAAATACGGGAGAAATTAATTCATCTCTCATTTAACTAGTTGATGGAAAGGTTTTCATAATAGCGACTCAAATAATAGTTATGGAATCATTAAATCTTCTTTAAAAAAAACTAAACAAGCGGGTAGTTGACAGAAAAAAAACAATGGAAAAAAGAATAAAATATTTCGAGAATCATTAACGAACAAGTCTCATATGAAGTTTATGGCATAGATTGACGTAATATTTCACTGAGAAGTTTTGACCGCCACTCACTAAACACATACGAACAAATACATACATACATACATACATACATACATACATACATACATGCATGCATACATACAGACATACATACATATACACATGCATACATACAGACATACACGCAGCCTTGGATCTTGGTTAGAAACTGGCTCTTTATTGGCAAGAAATCTTGAAATAAAACTGAATAATGATATACATACATATGTACGTACAAACAAAGATACATACATGCATGCGTATATACATACATGTACAAACATATGAATAGATATGAATGTATATAAAAAGCTACAAGCATATATAATCTCACATTGTGTGTGTGTGTGCGTGTGACAGTGTGTGTGTGTATCTCTGCATCACGTTCATACGTATGGATATAACCTCTCACTCTATGCGTGTATATATATATATATAATATATATATATATAATATATATATATATATATATATAATAAATAAATAAATATATATATATACATATATATACACCTACACACAACCCAAAACGCCTAAAATTCCAGAAAAAATTAATTGAAACTCGCATTGTCGACCTGCAGGGAAGTACCATCCGATATTCTGTAAGATTCTTGAGATTTGAGGAGACTTTTCACCAAACCTTAAGATAAATACCTGCGAACTAAAATTAGCTTGCACAAGCGCAATAATAAATAGTCTTAATACTCCTTTCTGCTACAGACACAAGGCCTTAAATTCGGGGGAGGGGGTTAGTCGATTAAATTGACCCCAATGCGCTACTGATAATTATTTAATCGATCCCAAAATGATGAAAAACAAAGTCGACCTCGGCGGAACTTGAACTGAAGACATGAAGGCCGAAAGGATGCTATGCATTTCGCCCGGTGTGCTAACTATTCTGCCAGCTCGCCGCATTTGATAATAATAATAGTAATAATAATAACGATGATGATGATAATAACAATAACAAAAACAACAATAATAATGATGATGATGATGATGATGATGATAATGGTTTCTAATTTTGCCATAAGTTCAGCGATTTGGGGGCGAAAGGGATGAGTCAATTACATCGACCTCAATGTTTCAACGGTACTTATTTCATCGACCCCGAAAGGATGAAAGGTAAAGTCGGCGGAGTAATAATAATAATGTGACGAAGAACTGGAAAAGATGGAGAAATATTACTAAAAGACAAAATTGCAAGAATGTGGACAATGAGAAGAGTGTCTATCATCCAACTAACTGTAGGGACACTCGGAGCACTAACAACCAAGTTTGAGAAATATGTCAGAGAAATCAGAATTGACATGAGAGCAGAGCAAGCCCCGTAACTGTTATACTGGGGACAACTCAGATTTTGAGATCGGTACCTGGGTGTTCAATGTCTTCCATGATAATTACCAACCGATTATCAAAACTTATAAAGTGCGGAAAGAGACTCTGACAACAAGCTGCTGTCCACTCTCACAGAATCCACTCTACCCACCAGAATAACCAATAACACGCATTGAAGAAAATATAAGTAACTGCAGAATATGGAGTGATGGAGTAGAAAAATAATCATACTGTTTCTGGTTACCCGATCTTGCCGAAGAAAGAATACGTCCATAGACATGACAGAATTAGGACTTGTATACTCTGAAAGCAGTGCCAGCACTAACGAATGACAACAGGGAAACGCTGGTAAGGTTTCAGAAAATGCACCTACACTGTAGGATATGTCAATACAGAGAGAGAGAGAGAGAGAGAGAGAGAGAGAGAGAGAGTGAAAAAGAGAGATCAAAACTAAAAGCCAGATATTGCTGCCAGTGACCACCAAGCGAAGAAAAAGTCCTTTCTAAACGGCACCTCCGTCCCAACAGATGACAGTGTATCTTAAAAAAACGGAGAAACTCTCTAAGAATAAAGACCTAGAAATAGAGAAAACTTGATGACTTGAAGACAGATATAATTCTTATAATAATAGGTGCATTTGACATGGTTAAAAAACATACAGACAAATATACCAAAACTTACGAATATATATAACATACAGAAAATAGCACTGGTATGCACTGTGAACATTCTACATAAAACATTGCCAGTACAGTAAGAATAACAACACGAAGAAACAAACCACATAACATATCTAAAGCACATAGACCTGCGCTCGTTGGCACAGTGAAAGCACGTAATAAAAATATAAGTACTGAATAATAATAATAATAATAATAATAATAAATAATAATAATAATAATAATAATAATAAATAATAATAATAATAATAATAATATTGTCTTGGTATAAAAGATGGGCTACAGCAAATATTCTGCTCAATACCACAGATTTGCTTGTCAGTTGTTTGACCTTAACCAGTTGAGCATCTCTCTTAGTGGCTGACGATATGTGCATCTCTGATCACGAGCAGAAGTAGTGGGGGAGCATCATAGCCATGTGTTGAGAGGGATTCTTTGGGGTTTGAATAGTTCACCTCTGGAAACATGGGTGGTTCTTTCAACATCCTTAAGCAACCCTTATTCAGGGACCGTTTGAGCGGGATGGGCTACTCAACCTGAAGAAAATTCTAACTGGGCCCCACCTGCAATGTAATGTGCTGTTTATCTTGATATGAGATCACCATGTCGCGCACATATGGTTGTGATGCATTTGCCTGGTGTACCTTTATCAGACGGGTAGTCATGATGGGTATATTGGGCTTCGTATATTTTACCCCAGTGTCACTTTGATGGCATGAACTGCTCTCTCACTCAATAATAATAATAATAATAATAATAATAATAATAATATAAAACTTCCATTTCTCCAAAGTCAACAATAGTTAAAAGAACCAGAAAGCTATTGAAAATACATAATCCACACCAGCGTAGAAGTAACATCGACAGGCTCTACGTACCAAAACAAAAAAAAAAGGAAAGCAGGGGATCTGTTTAACGCAGTAAACATCACCAGTATTGCAATATTGGTTTATAAAAATTCTGAGCTTTGTGAAGAAAGAATATTATCTTAGACCAGAAATATTCGAAATGTTACTGAAAGAAAGAAAATTAAATAACAGAAAGTAGGACAAAAGTAATGGGAGTCTGATTGATGCAACAAACCGAGGATGTTGAAAATAACGAACGTTGAGTAACGTTGGCTGACAGATGGTACCCTGAAACGAGAAATTCGAACGCTAATCATAGTCGGTCTGTAACAAAACATTAGACCGAAATTCATAAAGACAAAGATGCATATAAGACCATCTGTGGAATCTGTGGAAAAGTTAACCAAAATATTAACTAAGTCCTTGGTGAATACTGTAAACTAGTATTAAAAAATGTATAAGCACAGACATAACCGTCGGTATTAGGATAATAGCTAAGTTCGTGGATTGAAAATGATGGAAAATTATTATGAATACAAGCCAGAAGCAGTGATAGTAAATGACAGATAATTACAGGATTTCATAGGGTTACTTTTTAGAGGCTGACCAAACTATGGTAAAAAGAAGCATATAATTGTAGAGACGAAAATGAAAAGCAGTTTACGATTTTAGATTTTGCAAATTTAGATAGAGTGAACATGAATGAAATTGAGGTAAGTGAGAAATACTCGGGTATTATCAGGATGGCAATAGTGAATACTTTTCCAACAGTAATTTGTGCATTTGACCAAGTTTGAAATGAGATATGTCAAGTATCAAGAGACAAGAGTAAGTATCATAGTCAATATTACTGGCTACGATGTTTCCTTGAATATATTGTGACAAGAACCTATGGACAGGTTTACGGTGCACCAAATCGATTTGTTGCTTCAGCTCACCCCAAGCCTTGAACGCCAAACATATGCATCCATATGCAATACTTCGGATGAAATAAACCACATAATTCCAAATATCAGTCCATGCTTTCTTTGACTGCACATTTTAATCTATGGTTAAAATTCCCAGACATTTAAGTAGCAGCTTTGGGTATGTAACATTCTGGCATGCTTTAATTATTTATTCATTCATTCATTCATTCAATTATTTATTATATTGTGGAGAGCTGACCCAGGTTCAGGATATATTTTCGGATTGCAACATAGTGAAAGATTTGCTGTATTTTACTCCTTCTGTTGTTGTTGCTTCTTATTTATAAAATTGTCCATTTTTTCTGCGTAGTGAAAATGCTTGAGTGTCGTAGATAATTTTTATTTGTTATTCTTTTTCGAAAACAAAATATTTTTATTTACCATATTTTCGTAAACATCTTCGAAATTTTTGCGTAGGTGTATGCATCTGCCTTTGCAGCCAGCACCTCCTTCCACTCCATAGTTTACACAAAGTTTACGCAAGTAAGTTAAATTCGTAGTTTGAAATATATAAACACGACCAACAGCAAGTATTTATATTACTCACTGTAAACAAAGTAGACATTGAAATGTTCCAAAGAATAATACTAAAAAATGCATTATACAAAACGTAGTAAACTTAGTAATATTCAATGTTCTGGTAACTCCATTCTAGTGGATGGTCCATTGCAAAAATGAATAATGAATTAATAAAGATAAATAATAATAATAATAATAATAATAATAATAATAATAATAATAATAATAATAATAATAATAATAATAGTAATAATAATGATAATATTACTAAAATAGATGTATACACCTACTCAAGAATTTCGAAGATATTTCGAAATCATTGTAAAGACGAACATTTTGTTTATAAAACTGAATGAAACTGAAAGTAGGTGGATAAAGAAAAGAATGCATGGACAATTTCATAGGGATGTTAAAGATAAGACAGACAGAGAAAAAAGATGGTTATGGATGACTAAAAGTGATTTAAAACCGGAAACGGAGATTCTAATCTGTGCTGCCCAAGAACAAGCACTAAGAACAAATTAGATCAAATACAGAATAGACAACACATGAGAAAGGGATGAGTGCAGAATTTGTGGACAAAATGTTGAAACTGTATGGCATATTACCAGTCAATGTATGTCACTAGCCCAGAAAGAATTTAAGAGACGCCATTGAACACTTTACAACAAGTTTGGACTTGTCAGAGCAAAAAAGTGGTACGAACATAAACCCGAAGGCATCATCGAAAATACAAATGAAAAGATGCTATGGGATTTTATGATTCATTGCGACCACCAGATAGAAAATAGGAAAGCAGACATAGTGTTAATAGAGAAAGAAAGCAAACAATGCTGGATCATAGATATAGGAAGCCCAGCTGACAACAAGGTAAGCTATAAGGAAGAAAGAGAAGTCGATAGATATAACAGGTTAGCTTGGGAGGTTAAGCAGTTGTAGTCGCTGAAAAAGGTGGTAGTAGTACCAATAATAGTAGGAGCCCTGGAAACAGCGAGTAAACATTTTGAGAAGTACATGGAACAAATAGGAGCTGCAATAAGAGTGGAGCACTTGCAGTAAACAGCACTTCTTGGAACTACTCGAATACTCCTGATGGCGCTTGAAAAATAAGGGGTGTTACCTTAGTTCACTGATAATGAATTGCTGTCACCGTGGTACATCTCCAGTGTTAGCTGTGCAAAGGCAACAACACCAACAACAACCACCATGATAATAATAATAATAATAATAATAATAATAATAATAATAATAATAATAATAATAATAATAATAATAATAATAATAGTAATAATAATGATAATATTACTAAAATAGATGTATACACCTACTCAAGAATTTCGAAGATATTTCGAAATCATTGTAAAGACGAACATTTTGTTTATAAAACTGAATGAAACTGAAAGTAGGTGGATAAAGAAAAGAATGCATGGACAATTTCATAGGGATGTTAAAGATAAGACAGACAGAGAAAAAAGATGGTTATGGATGACTAAAAGTGATTTAAAACCGGAAACGGAGATTCTAATCTGTGCTGCCCAAGAACAAGCACTAAGAACAAATTAGATCAAATACAGAATAGACAACACATGAGAAAGGGATGAGTGCAGAATTTGTGGACAAAATGTTGAAACTGTATGGCATATTACCAGTCAATGTATGTCACTAGCCCAGAAAGAATTTAAGAGACGCCATTGAACACTTTACAACAAGTTTGGACTTGTCAGAGCAAAAAAGTGGTACGAACATAAACCCGAAGGCATCATCGAAAATACAAATGAAAAGATGCTATGGGATTTTATGATTCATTGCGACCACCAGATAGAAAATAGGAAAGCAGACATAGTGTTAATAGAGAAAGAAAGCAAACAATGCTGGATCATAGATATAGGAAGCCCAGCTGACAACAAGGTAAGCTATAAGGAAGAAAGAGAAGTCGATAGATATAACAGGTTAGCTTGGGAGGTTAAGCAGTTGTAGTCGCTGAAAAAGGTGGTAGTAGTACCAATAATAGTAGGAGCCCTGGAAACAGCGAGTAAACATTTTGAGAAGTACATGGAACAAATAGGAGCTGCAATAAGAGTGGAGCACTTGCAGTAAACAGCACTTCTTGGAACTACTCGAATACTCCTGATGGCGCTTGAAAAATAAGGGGTGTTACCTTAGTTCACTGATAATGAATTGCTGTCACCGTGGTACATCTCCAGTGTTAGCTGTGCAAAGGCAACAACACCAACAACAACCACCATGATAATAATAATAATAATAATAATAATAATAATAATAATAATAATAATAATAATAATAATAACAATAATAACAACAACAACAACAACACAACAACGACAATAACACTTGTATTTTTATTTTATTTTTTACTTTCTGTCAATACCGGTGAAGAGTGTTGAGTGCCCATCACTTATGAAATGCCCCAACGGCTTACGCAAGACCCGTGCTCTGACAGTCAAGCCCGACTCCTTCCTCAAACAAACAGCAGAAGAGTGGGAAAAGCTGAGTATTTGTCGTCTTCAAATAACCAGTGCTCCGGGTAGGATGTACTCGTTAGCCTTGAATAGCAAGCAGCCTAGGAGAAGGAACACTGTGAGTTCAAAACCTGAGGAGCAAGGTCCCTGCCGCCTTGGCGGACTACCTTGATAGAGATGATGTCTCGATAAAAATACCGGTTGGTGGTAACCTAAAAACACACCTCATTTGTGAGTGAAAATACCAAGCAAAATAAATGACGATAACGGTGCAAAGGGAACTGGAACCAATGGTAAATGTGCCACACTGGCAGCTGCCTCACTACAGCAGGGTTGACTCGGTCGTAATCCAGCAAGTGCTAGCCATGCTACAAGACATATGTGGAGAAGAGAACGATGGTCATGGAGTAAAACTACCAGAGCACGCTAGTGGATGCGAATGGTGTGCCTGTCAGAGGGTACAGAAAACGAATGCACTGTGAATAGAAGGCAATGGAACTGTTTCAAATTACTGAACAGAGATTAAGTGACCAAGAAAGAGCAATACGAACGAATGGATAGTTTTCAGAATTGGAGCTAGATTCCATTAAAAGAAGGGTATTGGGTGATGTTTAGGCATGCGAGAAACAATAGTGGTATTGTGGAAGAGATGGGCAATTCTTTGCAAGGATATAATACTGCGAATTGTGAAAGAAGTGAGACCAGTGACTACTCAAACAATGGAGGTCGATTAATAAGGGACAGAATTTTGGATCTATGAGGGTGAGTCAAAAAGTGATGCCATTTTGTTTAGATGTATGATTACCAACACAGGAACATGTATCATACATCAAAATGAAGCTGGTCCTCTGTGGATCACATCCTTACTTCTTAACATAGTCGCCGTTTCTCTCAGTAGCAATATTCCACCTTCGAATGAGAGCATTATCCCTGCCCCGTAAAATTCTGTTGATTGTTTTTTGAGCCACTTCTTCACTACAGTTTTCACTTCCTCGACACTGGAATAATTTAGCGCCTTCAGACTATCGTCTCTTCGGCTCCATGAAAGAGGGTTTGAGAGGCAAACATTATGTCAGAGAAATTGAAATTGACATAAGAGCAGAGCAAGCCCAAAACTCTGTTCTGCTGGCGACAGCTAGGATTTTGAGATTGGTACTTGGATGTTGAGTGTCTCCTACGATAATTAGCAACCAAATATCAAACCTTATAACGTTCGGAAAGAGATCCTGTGAGACCTCTGACTGTAGGTTGCTGTCAGCTCTCACAGAATCTACGTGTCAAACAAGACCGCACGTTCTGAGAAGTAAAACAACAACAACAACAACATTGACATAAGAAAATAACAGGAATAAGAGGAAGAGAAGGAGGAAAAAAACAGAACAACAACCATAGCAACGTTGTTATTGATGATGATCATATCTTAAAACATTAAAATTTCATCATGCTATAGGTCGTAGTTCAACGTTTCTTTTTGACTGTTTAGTTCACTGCAATTTGTTGCTGGTAATATCTGCAGGGGATTCAGGAGAATTCTGGTGTATAATTCACAAATATCCCAGGGACATAAGTAGATGAAATGTAAAAGTTAGTTTTACCACTCTTCTCTAAAAGTTGATCAACATTTTTATAATCATCAACATAATTACGACGGGTGAGGATCCCCTGTTATTAACATATTGTATTTTGAAAAGCATCTCAATGCCTGGAATTTCACAAAACAGCAATATTAAATTGAATATCTCTCTAATTTAAGGTAAAGAGTGGGTATTAAAATTCTTGAAATGTGCATACAACAAAACAGAGTAGTAAAATGTCAGGCTGATGATCTTTCCCAGAATCTTAGACGTCTATAAAGCAGATACTATCTATAGTCAATCGATCTTTATACTTGGTCCAGCGAGTCAACAACTAGTTTTGAACTTATAAACTTATAAACTTTATACACTGGATTCTCATCATCCTTCGCTTCTCCTTACATTTCCATGTTATTATCACATCGAAAGTATCATTTAATTCAGAAAAATAAGCCAGATTATTCATCCATCCATCCACCCGTCCGTCCGTCTCTCTGTCTATCTATCTATCTACATGCACATATATGTATATGTTTTTGTATAACAATCCAAGAAAAGAGTACTCATTATATGAATTATCGTTAATAGTGGGAAACGCAACGTGTTTCATACAGGCAAATACACGAGATATTTTCCGGAAATCTTTCAGATGATATTGCGAATAGTGAAACTGACAGGTGCCATTCGTCAATTCGTAATTGCAATTTAAATATCTGTTTCCCTTGGTAAAACTATTCATATGTTCGGACTTGTTGATGTTTGTAGAAGTAGAGGTCATGTACTAATGTGTACAAACGTCGCCGATGTCGACTTTACCTTTTATCCTTTTGGTGTCGATAAAATAAATACCAGTTGAGTACTGGAATTAGGGTAATCGACTTAACCCCTCCTCCAAATTTGCTGACCTTGTGGTAAAATTTGAAGTCAATATTAAGAGCTCTAGTAAAGGACTATCATTGAATCTGATATATAATGCGCATAAGTTTATAAAAAATAAAATTTTAACTTGGTGTCTCACAGGATTTGCGGTGATGGAATATATTGTAAAGATTTGAATAGCACAATACTGTGTGTGTGTGTGTGTGTGTGTAATAGACATAATACACACCATACGCACACATATACATATGTATACATATATATAAAGATATATACTCACAATATACATACATATGTTTATGTGTGTGTGTGCACGCGCGCATTCATTTGTTTGTTTATTCAATGGTTGAAACTTGCTGGAGCCTTTGGGTATTGTGCTGATGCATTGTTAATCAGGTTTCGATATATTCATGAGGAACTTTTAACCTGTTTTCACAAAAACCCTTTAAATTTCAATCATTGTCCTCCGTAGAAGATTTAAATAAAACTTTAAATCTATCTACTTTTCCATACATTCATCTATCCATATTGTGTATATGGCTGATGTATGTTTGTATGCATGTATGTATGTATGTATGTATGTATGTATGTATGTATGTATGTATGTATGTATGTATGTATGTAAGTTTATATGGATAGATGGATGGATGATTAGATGGATGGATGGATAGATGGATGGATGGATGGATGGATGGATGAATGGATGGATGGATGGATGGATGAATGGAGCGATGTGTATATATTTGCATGTAGTTATGTAAATCATTATATTTATTGTTGCTCCTTCTGAATAGTACCAATATCTTGCAGCCATTCTTAAACTGTAACAATGAAACATTCGAAGAACTCACTCATTTAATTTGAAATATAACTTATTACTGGTCCTTCACCGACTTGTGAGACGTAGTGATATTCAACTTTATTCTGACTACATTTCTGTTTATATAGCTTTTTGTGCATTTATCCCGTTAATATTATCATGTGCTTAATTGGATTGAACTGTCATAAACTATACAATTTGAAAGATAATTGATTTACCTTATATTATCAGATATAAATGATACGCGTCATATTATCATGTACGTTATTGGACAGCATCAGCGTAGAGTATTCTATATTGGATACAATTCACTAAAGTAATATAGCTATATGTTGATATAATAATAATATATTCAAGTATTGGACATATCAGCGTTTGGACATATCAGCGCTTTCCTCTGAAACAAATTATAGTTGGTGAAACTGAACGATCTAGAGAAGATAAAGTAAAGGTCCAACGTAGCTAAACCCGAGGGTCCGGAGAGACGGAAGCCAACGATGTGGTGGTGAGGATGTCATCTAGAGATCCAGAGATAATAAACAAAATGGTAAACTAAATGATTGAGAAAGGGTAAGCGAAATAAAGCAGCGGAAATAAACTAAAAGATATATAAACGATTATATTAAAGATCTAATGAAAATATTCTAAATAAATTAGACAGCATAAAATTAAGCGTTTAGTGAAGATAAAACCCACGCAGGAATGTATTGGTTTATTAGTAATAGATAAGTTTCAGCTTGGAACTGAACCCTCGTCACTGTTTCTGTTTTGCAACTACATCAGTTGCTCAAGGAGATCCACTTTAAATGTCTTAATGACCCGGTCGTGGTAGTGCGATGAAAACTTTGAACCTTGGTTATTAAATGAAAATTGAATTTTACCGTTTTCGTGTGTTTTCAGATGGCTAAAATGTCTCTTCCATAATATCATTTCGAGTGATGTGACCATAAACAATATGTAACAGCAATATTCACTCCTGATCGGGCTAACAATCATATGGTTCTCTAGTAGCCCAAATGGAGAATTTGATGTTGCGACAAATGCTACTTGTATAAACATATGATAAATATATTATCAATTATATATCAGTCGATTTGAAAAGACATGATGATAACTATGTACCACATTATTTACATTTGACGGATATTTGTCCTCATCTTGTTTGTTGTTAACATACCGTTTCGGCTGAAATACCCTCCAGCCTTCATCAGGTGTCTTTGGGGAAATTTCGAACCAAGGTTCTCATTCCTAAGGTATTTTTCGATGTTGTTGTTGTTATTATTATTATTATTATTATTCAGATCACGGCTTGGAATCGAACTCGGATTCTTGGGGTTAGTAGCCCGCGCACTTAACCACTACGACATTTCAAGATCAAGTATTATATATATATTTCAAGTAATACAAAGAAGTTCGTTGTTGACTTAACAATGACACCATCATGATAGTGAAGGGCAATTTAAGATTTAATGCTAATTCAAATAATTTATCGCAATATGCTCCAGTTATTTCCAACACAAATTTACAAATAGACACAGGCGTTGCTGTGTATTAAGAAGTTTCTTTCCCAACCACGTGTTTTCGGTTTCAATCGAACTGCATGGGACCCTGGGGACAAGTGCGTTTTCTATCATAGCCCTGAGACGACCAAGGCCTTGTGAGTGGATTTAGTAGACCTAAACTACTGAACGTCGTATATATATATTATATATATGTGAGTGTGTGTGTGTGTGCGTGTGTGTGTGTGTGTACATATATATATACATACATATGCACATATATATGTGTGTGTGTGTGTGAGTGCCTGGGATTGTGTGTGAGTGTGTGTGTATGTGTGTGGAATAGGGACAGGCGTAGCTGTGTTGTAAGAAGCTTCAGTTCCATGATATGGCACCTTGGGCACGTGTCTTCTATTATAACTCCGGGCCGACCAAAACCTTGTGAGTGGACTTGGTGGGCAGAAACTGAAAAGAGACCGATAGAATAAGTACTTGACTTAAAAAGTAAGTTCTGGTTCAATTTGTTCGACTAAAATCCTTCAAGGCGGTGCTCCATCTTGGCCGCAGTCAAATGACTGAAACAAGTGTAAGAGTATAAGAAAAAAAAATATATATGTAATCCTCACCCGTTTCTAAGCAAGGTAATATTCCTTTATTCACAGAAAGAAATAGAAATGTAAAACACAGCTTCTATGATGACGACCACGTTTAAAACTATCGCACGCTGTTGATATGAGAAATCCATCAAGGCAGAGCTGGCAGAAACGTCAGCTCACCGGAAGGCGGCGAGCTGGCAGAAACATTAGCACATCGGCAGAAATGCTTAGCAGTATTTCGTCTGCCGTTACGTTCTGAGTTCAAATTCAGCCGAAGTCGACTTTGCCTTTCATCCTTTTGGGGTGGATTAAATAAGTACCAGTTACGAACTGGGCTCAATGTGATCGACTTAATCCGTTTGTCTGTCCTTGTTTGTCCTCTCTGTGTTTAGCCCCTTGTGAGTAGTAAAGAAATAAGTATTTCGGCTGTCTTTACGTTCTGAGTTCAAATTCCGCCGAGGTCGACTTTGCCTTTCATCCTTTCAGGATGAGTTGCATGCTGGGGTCGATCTAATCGACTGGGCCCCACCCCTAAAATTTCGGGCCTTGTGCCTAGAGTAGAAAAGAATACAGGGAAACCAACGCACACACGCACGCAAACACACACACACATGCATACATATATTTAGACAAACTCTCTCCCTCTCTCTCTCTCTCTCTCTCCCTCTCTCTCTCTCTCTCCCTCTCTCTCTCTCTCTCTCTCTCTCTCTCTCACACACACACACACACATATACAATGCGATTCTTTCAGTTTTCCTCTGGCCAATCTACCCGCAAGACTTTTATTAGATATGAAAGACGACGGATGTAATAGAAGACACTTGCTCAAGATTACACCCCATAGGTCTGAACCTGAGTCCACATGGTTAGGTAGCGAACATAGGCATACTCGTATGTTAATTAAAATTACAAATTTTTGAAATAAATATCTAATGACACTGGGAAAGAGCTAACGGTTTCTTTTAAGTCGAAAAACAGGTCCGTTATCACAATGAAATGTTTTAATTATGAGCATGAACAGAATAATTACAATGATCAATACAGCAAGTCCCGAGAAGAACGGCTATTTACATTTCAAGATAAATTCCCTTTAATGTGTGCTATTTCACTTGAGTTACACATCATCAAGCATTAGATTACAGAGAAAAACAACAAGACACACAAAAATATTTAGGATTGCACATAAATAATTTAAGGCTTCCCATGACTGAAGATGCATGAAAATAATATACTAGATTGCATGAAGTTTATATTACTATGCACACAGAAAAGGATTATTATGAACACAGTTCAAGCAACGTTGCACAAAACGTCTGCACCTCAGATGTATATTAGCTTCGATCCTACCTTGTGTTATTCTGATTGCAACTAGCAGTGTAAATCTTATGTAATGAGGGTGCGAATTTGATGAGTTGAGTATTAATCAGGCGGAGGTAGATGCAGTGCATACCGTTGCAACTAACGCAAAACACTGCGTTGATTGCATCGTGGTATTTAATGTCATAGTTCTCGGTGTAGATATAAATATATCGGCTTTGTACAGATTTGACTTTTAACACCTTCATATTTTATTTATTTCGGACATAACTGCGTGAATAAATTGAGATCACACATCCACTCACATATTTATACACTTCAACAGACAGACTCATACACATACATATACATATATATATACGTATAAGCACACGCACACATAGAGGTGTGCATACACACGAGCACATAAAATTCAGAATCTTATATAAACTTTCAATATACTCATAAATCAGAATTTATATAGTACTTTCTACCTTCTTCATTCGCAGTCTTACTGTCTCCTCACCACACACACACACATACACACACATACACGCACACAAATAAATACATGCACACAAATTCACCCACACACACGCACACACAAACACCTGTATATATACTAACTACTTACAGTACATGTATGTGTATATATACATAAATACACATGTATTTAACACCTACACATAGATTTATGCACACACACTTATATTTGCACATTACTTAGTACTTGTGTATATATTACATACTTAATTCATATATGCAGCCGTACCTACACATACATATGAAGATCATTTACGCATGGTTCAACAGTGATTATCTTGTACCTAATAAATACGCCAATACATATAAAGGGAATAATTTCCATAAAACGCGGAATGTTTCCTTGACGGTTGGCGTCGTTATTTGGAACTAATACACGTATGATACAATATATGAACTAAAATGCATCAAAGGTTTTTTAAGAAAATCAGAAACTTTGTATTTAGTCTATATGGAGCTATAAGTAATAAGCAGTAAACTAGACTCGGACGTGGGGGCAAATGTTAGGACATATTTCTGACTTGGAAAAAGTAGATACATGTTCTAATACTCTGAGCCAACCTCACTATATTTAGAGATGACGTGCAACAGGGTTTCAGCTGCGATTTTAATTCAAGAAGATATGTGACACTAACTACAGCGAGGTATTTTGCCTGTCAAATCGCCGTTTATACTTTATCCTTACCCTCAGTCACAGCAAAATACCTCAGCAGCATACACATTCCACCAATATCTTCTCAGTACTTTCTCGCTAATGGAATGTTAAAATAAATATTTGCAATATACCGAAAGAAATATACCGAAAGAAATAAATGTTGCTGATTATAAGATAATAAGCAAACTGAAAACCGGGATCGAAGATTCCTTTCTGATTTTATGTTAATACTCTTACCATCTTAAGATACCCAAGGTCTCTGCAAAAAACGATTACCTCTTTTTCTTTTTTTTTTACAATGGGATGCTTTGTCTCTCGGAAAAGTGAAATGATTATACTATGTGTTGCAGTTTCTACAGGTGTAAATGTAGACTATTAATGATTAGAGATATTGATGGACAGCGGGATCTGTGCCCTGTATATTTTGTTCGTTAACACTATATTCTTAGTTTTAGTAAGCCCAGGTTGATTTTGTTATACCTTCCATATTTGGGGGTGTCGATGAATTTCAGTTCCAGTTAAGTACTGTAGAAATTTAATAAATATTATTCTCCTTTGAAATTTGCAATTTTCTTTGAATGTTAAAAAATATACATTAATTTTGTCAAGAGTGATGTAAAATTTCCGTCTTACATTTTATTTTCCATTGAATTCCGTCATTGGATTCCCACTATTCTGGAGAAATACAGCTTCAAAAGTTCTAGTTAATCATATGTATTATAGTTCTTGAAGGTGTGAGGAGTATAACTAACGGGACATAATTTAGTGTTCAAATCTCAGCCAAGCTCTTTCAAAATTACTGTGGTATACACTCCTCTTTATTCTATGCTATATTTTCTTGTTTGTTAAATAATAAAATTAAGCAGATATAACAAATAAGGGAGTTCATTTGCTGTGTTACACAAGTTTCTTTGCGATATAATAAACTATATGTCCACTGGTTGAGCCTGCTGGCATACTGTATTCTTCAAATATAATTAACAAAATTTTGAATCCTGGGACCAAATTCCCACTCTAGAAATTAATTGTTAATTTCTATAGTGTCTTTTACAATAGATACGAGCACGAGGTTCCGGCTGTTTGTTATTGCATGACACTGAATAATTTTCTTCTATGTAACATCAGGGATAGACTGTGTGGAAGTACAACAGATGAACTGTGTCTGATCTTGACTTTTAGACTGAATCCGTGACACGGTCTAAGTGGAGCCCACTCTACTGCAAACATTTGCAACATGTCACTAGTATAAATCTGAAGCCTCCAAAATATGTTATAGGTGCAACTTTGATAAAACAATAGAAAACGCAAGTCTTATTAAAGACACCAATAAGGATTTAATGACACACGGATAAATCCCCTATTTAGTTCAAGTTACGTATCTTTTACAGATATAACTAAAATATCGATGTTCGAAATCCTATAGTGTGTTTTACTAATGACATTTTCACTGCTCTCTACTAGTCCAATCCACCCAGCAGTAAATAATTGTCATTGAGTAGTCAATTTTATTGCACTTGGACACAGTAAATTGGTTAGTAATTCCATTAGTTACTGCTGCCGGGTTCAAATACTATCATGATCCTCATAGAAAGATGAATGAGGTAGACTTACATTAGATATTCTAAATCAGAAAATACGATCTTTAGATTTTAGTGTGTCGCACTTTTTAGTAACGGTGTCTTAATTTCTAATTTAACTTTTCCATTAGGAAGTGTAAGGTGAAAATAAAGTTTGTTTTACAAGTTGAAGTGACAAGCCAATGCAGATGAGAAAATGCACACATATAATATATAATCTCTCTCGTCCATTCTCTCTCTCACTTTTTCTTCATCTGTCTCTGTGTCTGCCTGTCTGTCTCTCATTAAAGGCAGGAAGTCACATAATCCGTTGACGTGTAAGGTCGCCATTAAAAGCTATATCTTCATGAAATTGCTTGAAAGGAAATTCAACTAATTCCTTTCGATGTAATATCACATCGAGGTGGTTCAGCACTTCAACTTAACGAAACGTCAGCTATCTTTACATTTTGTGTATAGACTCGTAAGATAACACAATAATACCCCCAGCAACTTATGAAGGTAAACATTTGATTTCTATACAGCAATTATGTTACAAGTACGAGTTGTAATATATGTACATCGTAAAACGTATGCATCTGCTTTCTGATCACGTCGAAGGTATTTGCTAATTTAACATGAATACAAAATAGGAAGGCATGTGTAAATTCATTTTTAATTGAGATTATGAAGAGAAACTTATAACTATTAGCTTCGTAATACGTTAATGGCTGATTTAATTGTAATTATGATCTAATGAATCAAAAACTTTCGCTATTTAATGGTTAAATTATTTTCAATGATCACGGAGCTGATCTTCGTTAATTCTATAAGCATGATTAGCAGATTATTTTAGAATGTGGAATTTTAATCATTTCTGGCTACTCTTGCAGCTGCTGTAGTGTCGTTTCAAACGATTTCCTTTATTAAATATTCTAATTACTACATATTTTATATATATGCTTGCCTATATGGTTGTTAGCTCTTTTCACATAAACCATACACAATTATGCTAGCGAAGCAAGGTTTGTGTCTCTGTATATTATGACGAAATGGATAGCTAAAAGCAGTGAATAATACAAACGAAAGGGCAAATAATTGGTGGTTATAGTTAATAACAGGGAAACAGTGAAATGGGATGCATCATTCATTCGTTAGCAAGCAGCATTAGCGGAAAGAACTGATTCCGAAGAGAAATGGAATGGAGGAGAGATCATCTGTGGTAGCTGATCTTCTACCCTAAGGTGCTCAAAAAAGCGTTAATATATTTTTGATATTCAACAATCCGAGGACGCAAAAGTGCACTGGAGCAGATGGTAAAGATTAAATCCTTGTCTTCATAATTGCTCGACTTATACTAAAATTAGGAAACAATTTATATCTCTCTTTCTTAGGGCAAAATCTCTATATATTCTAAATACGAAAATACATCATTGGGACGTACCTAAGTTTGTATAGTGATATAAAACAATGTCTTAACTTTTTTCTTTCGATGAGGATTGGAGCTACTTCCCTGTCTTAGCTTGCTGTGCTCCTGTTCTTGTCCGAAACCTCTATCCACAGTACATCTGTATCTCTCTCCTATATATACAGCAACATGTCTGTGTGTGCGTGTCCTTTATACAAATCCACAATTTTTCAGTTAGAGGGCTCGCACTTTCTATGGTCATTCAAAACCGTCCACATCTTTACATTTCCCCATTCACTCCGCAAAGCCATTAAAAAATCAATAGAAGTGACTTTTTTGTGAATTTTCTATCCAAAACCCAATCAAAATGCCCGAAACTTGATACGCCAATTGAATGCCAGCTAGCTGTATGTAATTGGTCCGAGATTTGGACAGTACTCGCGTGTATGTGCGCACGCACGCAGCTGTATATGCATGCACTAGCACTATGACCTGGCGTTGCCGGGTCATAGTGCTAGTTTCTATATCAAACTTTAACAAACTTTCGATGCAAAACAAAAATTGTATTTATACTGTAAGTCATTGCGACACAAAGGAGTGTAGAACAATACGCCGCTGAAATATAGAATTAAGAACAGCGATTAAGAAAGAGATTGTTTGGGAAAAGAAAATAGAGAATAAAGCAAAAATACCTTCAGGTACATTGACGCCTCTCTCTCTCTTTCTTTCTCATTGTATAACCCTTAACTGTATAACCCTATCTATGTAATGAGTTCAAGTCCCACTGTGGATAACTATTTTTACCCCTGTTTCTCGTGATATTAAAGTACAAGGAGTGTATTTATATCTTTTCAATCACTTACCCTTATTTAAAATAAAATCTACTTGTATTCGTCTCGCCAAAGCCACATTACCGATGTTATTTAGACATAGATTGGAAATAATAGTTTATTGACACAAGCATTCCAGCTTTGAATAATGTGTACTTTTGTAAATCCAAGACTGCAATTATTCAAAATTTACTTCCATGCTTTAAAAAGAAATTTGTGAGAGATTTTACAAGTATTTGTAGCAGGTTGAGTGGCTGTGTGGTAACTCTCTTGTGAGCCCAACATACTGTGGTACTTAATTCAGTATGGTAAATGCCTTTGAAGGACATGAATACTCTCCTGCTGTTTTTTCATGTACGAAACACGAAGACTGCCGCTTCTCTGTTTAGCTGAGTTATACCGACATCTCTGTCTGATACGAAATAATATCTCTGTACCGAACTAAGACTTGTTGGCTTGACTTGTGAGCGATAGCAGCTAAATTTCTTTTAGATTGTAGCCTATTGTTCTGAAAATAACGACCAACGTAATCTTTGAAATATCAGCAGACAGGATGGTACGAATAGAATGGCATTGATCGTAGTGCCGTTCAGTGAAGGCTGGCTTCAGACTTAACAACAATCTAAGATATTTAATACAAGTGTAAACGTTGTGTAGTCCCCATGTCGATCGTTTCTGAGGAGACTTATGATGACAGTTCTATTAATTATTGAAAATCAGTAACCCTAGGATCACACTCCCCAATGTGACCCCACCCTTTTTTAAAAAGAAGTTTCGTAAGGGAATTTAGTCACCTGTCCTGGCAAAGTCATACGGTGGCGTAGAGTTTTTCTTGTTGGTTCGATACAATATTATGAATTAAAGCTATGCAACTTACAAATCCAGCAAAAGTAATGAACAAACTGTTGAATGCAAGCTAGAAATATAAGTCATCATTGTTGTTGATATTATTGTTGAGGATGCATTTATTGTCGTTACTGCTGTTCCTGCAGGTGCTGTTGTTGTTAATTAGCCCTATACTATTCTAAGTAGATCTATGACCAAAGGTATTCCAACATCATCTCTTTCTTCTCGCATTTCGTATCCAGAACTTACGTTATCCAATCTTCCTGTCTCTTTTTCAAAAATGCTTTCCGTAATTTGACGGACATTTTTATTCCATTTCTTGCATTTCGAGTGACCACTTAGTGGATCAATTGTTGACGAATTTGTTTAAGAGAACAATTAATTTGCAGTCTAACCCTGCACTACTGGATAATTAGGAAGAAGATTGTGGCAACCGCTCCACAAAACTATTCACGTTATGGTCTGGCTGCTGCCATTATATTTGTGTTGTTGATTGTGATAAGACAATTGCAGTTGCAGTTGCTGTTGCTGCTCCTGCTGCTGTAATTGGTTTTGCGTTTTGGCTCTCAATCCTGAATTTGTAGATAAATTTCTAATGTTGTTATAGCCAAGACCATCACGGCCTTTTTAAGTATATGTAGAACTACATTATCTAATGTGCTGATGCAGTAATTTCATTTTCACTGCTATTTCTAGTAGACTGAGCGTTCAAATTTGATACTCCAATTTTGGTTCAATATTGTTGCTACAGCTGCTGCCCCTGCTGATGTTGTTGATTTTGTTCTACTTCTTCCTCTTCACCTTTTTTTTCTGCTGCTACTGCAGTTGCTTCTTCTTCTTCTTCTTCTTCTTCTTCTTCTTCTTCTTCTTCTTCTTCTTCTTCTTCTTCTTCTTCTTCTTCTTCTTCTTCTTCTTCTTCTTCTTCTTTTTATTATTATTATTATTATTATTATTATTATTATTATTATTATTATTATTATTATTATTATTATTATTATTATTATTATTATTATTATTCTCTTTCTTCTTCCTCCATATTTTATAGATACCTTCTTTTTCATAATCATCACAATCGTCTGCTCGAATATCAAGCACTCCCGTGTTTCTCGTAATTATAACCTCAGTAATTTTATTTGACAAATTATTAGCAGGACAATTAAAACGTTGAAAGAGAAGTGATTTATTCAGTAAAAATGTCTAATTGTTTCTAATTTCTAAACAAAGTAAATTAAATGGTTATTCCTGACAAATACTGATATTATATTTTACACTTTACGGCAATGTTTTTCGCCAAAGGTTTCGATAATATTACATGCAACTAATTAGTAATGTTGTGTTTTACGACTACCATAGCTTTTATCAACAGTTAATTTAAGGAAACAATTTTAAAAATCCCAGACTTATGTAACAGTCAATTTACAATCATGATTTTCTCATCATTATCATCATCATCATCATCATCAGCAGCAGCAGCAGCAGCAGCAGCATAAGCATCATTATCATCATTATTATTAGTTCTCTTTATCACAGGTTTTGTTGGAGCTCCTATTATTATTATTATTATTATTATTATTATTATTATTATTATTATTATTATCATTATTATTATTATTATTATCATCATTATCATTATTATTATTATTATTATTATTATTATTTATTATTATTATTATTATTATTATTATGTTAAGGAAACTTAGCATGATACGATATAATAATTGACATCACATAATCGCCAAATGAGAGACATATTTCCATTAAGCGTATCGGCTTTACAATCAAAATGGAAAAGAGGCTGACTAAATAATGATGTATTGTGACTAAAAGACAGAAAATTATGTTTAAAAGAAGCTGATAATTATGGTTTCTGCGGGCAAGCTAAATGATCCTATTGAATTACTAGACATTGTCCATTTCTCATGATATTTCGTTAATCAACTGTTTAAAGATTACATTCTTAACTAATTCAGTTGTTTATGTGTGTCCAATATGTCAGCTATATGTTAAACGTCGGCCCTGTCGAGCTAACGAATAAGACGCCTACGTGGCATATCGGTTGAGTAGAAATAGCAGCTGAATGCTCTCAAATCCACTTTATCATGTTTAATCTACAGTGTCGATCTGAATGTACAAACAGACTGACTGGAGACGAATGGAACACTCGATTATATGCTTGCTCAGTTAGAGATGGCGTGGAATTAAAAGACTGACGCACAACATAAATCGATGTGAATGCAGTAAAATGGCTTCAAACAAGAATCAAGGCGACGTCACTGCTTCGGCTTCTGGGAAGGTTAATTGTTGCACTAAAACATTGGTAACATCAGGTAAATCATAATCGAAAATACCTACAATACTAAGCGCAGTCATTCCGTCTTCAGAATTGTAAGTGTACACGACATGATGTCACATTTAAAAAAAAATTTGGCACAGAGCCAGCAAAGTTGGGGTGGGAAGAGTAAGTCGATTACATCGACTGCCCTGTTCGACTGGTACTTATTTTATCGAACCCGAAAGGATGAATGCAAAGTCGACCTTGATTGTTTTGTTTTTTGGACATATGATGTTTTGCCTGAAGTAATGTTTTGTCCCGATAGTAATGCAAAAGTGAGCAGACATTTGTTTTTGAGAGGTCATTCAAATTGTACATCTTAGTAGAGTATTTCTACTTCTGTAGTAAGCCTTCCTCATTTATCCATTAGAAGCGAACGCACCATCATTTCGTTCTTACCAGAGGAGAATCGCATGCTCAGTGACATCTAGAGAAGGCTGCATGTTGTTTAGAGAGACGACACCATTGACAAGATCATTAGCCAAATACACATAGATCACCAGCAAATGGAAAAATTGATTCATGAGGACAGTCCGTTTGAGTTTACTGGACAAATAGACTGTGATCGTAATGGTTGAAGGTTTAGTATATAGGAAAATGTGTGCATCTTTGGTAAAAACAAATCTGTTAATGAGCAAATTGAGCCTGTCAGTAATGGTCCCCTATCCACCTGGATTGGCAGCCTCCGACTTCCACCTTTTTTTCTCCAATAAAAGACATGCTTCGAAGGCAATGATTGATGACACAGATGTGATGAAAATGATTGTGAAGTAGAGGCAAAATATTGCACCCCTGAATTTTTTAAAAGGAATATTCCAGAGTTGGATTCGGAAATAGAGAAAAGGCATTACTTATGATGGACTCTATATTCAAAAGCATCTTTATGTTGCGGAAGAGTTATTCTAATATCCTATGCAATTTGAATGACCTATGTATGTGAATAAAACAATTATGGTCATTTTTGCTATGCTTTCGGTAGAATCAACATATTGTAAAGCTGCTATTGGTAATATCTGGTCGACTGTGTTGAGAAAGATTTGCGAATAAGGACTTTTAAGCCTTTTTATATTTCTAGACATTCATCGTACGATCAATGTTTTCTTTACTTTCCTTTTTAAGATGTCTATGTAAACGTTCTCTCGAAAGTAGATGCTTTCTTGGTAATATTATGTTGTATAGTGTAATGAATTATCTCATCGTGGCACCCCGTTGGTTAGGATTACGAGGGTTCCAGTTGATACGATCAAAGGAACAGCCTGCTTGTGAAATTAACGTGCAAGTGACTGAGCACTCCACAGATACGTCTACCCTCGGGGAGATTCAGCGTGACACAGAGTGACAAGGCTAGCCCTTTGAAATACTGGTACAACAGAGGCAGGAAGAAAAAGAGAAAGTTGCGGTTTGCCACCACCTCCTGCCAGAGCCTCGTGGAGTTTTAGGTGTGTTCGCTCAATAAATACTCACAACGCCAGGTCTGGGAATCGAAACCGCGAGTCCGCTGCCCTAACCACTCAGCCGTTGTACTTCCACGTAATGAATTATAATACAGAGACATGCAGTGTTTTTATTTCGTGAGGTGAAATTTTATCAAAATATATCAGAGAAGTGTATTGTTTGATACTGCTACAATATGTATCAGCATATTGTATAATTTAATGTTGCACAATATAGCATTAAGGAATTGCACAACGGAAGTTGTGCAGTATAATGCACTGCACTGCAGTAGAGCGGCGAGCTGGCAGAATCGTTAACACGCCGGGCGAAATGCTTAGCGGTATTTCGTCTGCCGCTACGAGTTCAAATTCCGCCGACGTCGACTTTGCCTTTTATCCTTTCGATGTCGATAAATTAAGTACCAGTTGTGCACTGTGATCGATCTAATCGACTGGCACCCTCTCCCAAAATTTCTAGCCTTGTGCCTAAAGTAGAAAAGAGTATAATGAAGTATAATTTACTTGAATTTAAAACTTAGAACAGTGTAATGAAGTAGAGACAGTGAGAAGGAGCGTATTGTCCAGAAGTGTAGTATATTTTAGAACAATGAAGTCATCATCATTGTTCGACCGTGGTCGAGACAATGGAATTTACCATGCTACGCCAGACGTCACGGTCCATCATGGCATTACGGAGGTCCTGTTGCTGGATGCCTGTATCCCTGGAGATTACATCAGGGTACGAGAGTGTGCGCCCTCTGGTATTGCGAGTAGATGGCTTCCAGAGGAGAAGAGTAGAAATTACTTCTTTTTCAGCTCTACAACAATGTCCAGCAAACTGGACTCTCCTACCTTTCACAAGAGATGACACAGGTGGTAGTTTCCCATATATTTGCATTTTCGTTGGATGGCGCTTCCACGAGAGATTTTGAGCTCTCATAAGGAGGCGAGTGTAGGTTCCATCCAACCGCCTCTCAAGCTTCTTTGATAACGTCCAGGTTTCTGAGCCATATAGTAGAATTGGTTCGACTGTGGCTTTGAATATTTCAAGTTTGAAGTCTCTACTTAGATTTGATGACCAGATCTTATGCATGTCATTACAGGCTGACCAGGCCATCTTTTCCAGATGATGATATGTATGACCCAAGATATTTATAATTAGAAACCATATTTAAGGGCGCGTTGTTGAGAGTATGGATGATGCAATCACTGTTGGACAGGCACTTGTTTATGTATTCAGTTTTGGCCTCATTGAGGTAAAAACCTACACAATTTGAGGCTTGAACAATGAAATAGTATCTTATATCCTGGAATGAAGCGTATTGAGGAGAAATGCAAGGAAGTCTAGTGCAAAGTAAAATATTGTAGATGACTTTAGTCAAGATTATCGGCCAATAACAAAACAGTAGGGTGTACTCCTCTTCCTCCTCCTCCTCCTGGTCGTGATGATGATGATGATGATTATCATCATCATCATCATCATCTACAAAAGTACTAAGTGGCAACTGGCTGTGTCAAATCGGACGATATGTTCAGCATTGTATTTAAGAAGAGACATTGTTGAGGGGTTTTGCTACAGTCGCCGCGTATCCAATTTACCGAGAAAGCCTGGGTGGTCGATTCAGCTCTTTGGCAGAATATACTATTCCAAGGTGCTCCATTTGCTGGAACAAAACATTATTATGAAACGAACATTTTTAGCAAATCGACTATCTTGTATGTCTAATATACGATAAAAGAACATTTACTGCCAATTTACTACGGAAATATCGAGAGAAATATTTTAAGTAGTGGCAACAGTGTACAAATATTCCAAAGGCGATTCAATCCCATTAGATTATACTTTTGTATTATTAAATGTACCAAAAAGTAACGCAAAAACCTCAGCAATGAGACTCGATCAGTTTGAAAGTAGCAGCAACAGAATCTACATAAGTCACTGGCCACCACTGTAAATTAAGGACGGTTACATCAGAGAAAAAATTCAATGCCAGTAACATTGATAATAACTCTACTCAATGAAGACTGAGCTAGCTAAGACTGAGCAATTACAATAACGACAATAACACTTGAGAGTGTGTATGGTGTCCCGGTCTGTTTTCGCTCCCCATTCTAGATGAACAGGAGAATTAATTGAAATCAACACATTACAGCAATATATGGGGTTCATTTTTAACTTTTGCACACAGTGACATTTTAATGAAGGAGTCTTTACAAGGATGCACGACCTGCTAAACACTGCAACAAAATCTCACTTAAAAAGCACTCTATTTTCTTGTAAACAAAGACCACGTTATAGATTATATTTCTAGATCTGTGGTTCTCAACGGGTTCCATATAATATGGCCCCTGAAGGTCAATATAAGATTTTGGGGGTTCCACGTAACGATAATAAATTGGAAATTCACAATAGTAATTTAAGGCCCCTGTTATGTATCGCAAGAAACAACTAGGTTTCTTTCTCTGACATTTTACCTAGTTCAGTCGACACAAGTTAATGCGAGAAAAACAAAATAGGAATTTTGAAAGAGGTTTCTAGAAAACTAGTTTCTAAGCATCGAATGGCTATGGGGGTCCACCAGAATAAAATAGTAATCAAAGGGAGCCATAGACAAAATGAAATTGTTGAGAACCTCTATTCTAGACAGTCAATGTTCAAGAAAAGTACAGATTGATCATGGTTTGAATACATTTATCCATGGTGTCTCTTCACTAAAAAACGACTCCGCATGTTACATTTATTAAATAACATCATAACGTGGATATTTACTTCATATATTATAAAACTTTTTACAAACATTCTATAGTTTCAGTAAAATGGACTGTACCAGCCAAAGGAAGTATCCGGAATATTTTGAAGTACAGTGACTTGAGGATAAAATTTAATGTCAATATTTGCCTCTTCACATCCAAATAAACAACCGTAGACATATTGATATGTTGATGCAAATGTGAAGAAAAAAATTCTATATAAGTAAAGGTGAGAATATATAGTGAAAGTATATACCAAAAATGAAATAATAATAATAATAAAATGATAATAATAATAATAATAATAATAATAATATAATAAAATAATAATAATAATAATAATAATAACAATAATAATAACAATAATAATAATAATAATAATAATAATAATAATAATAATAATAATTATAAGTATAATAATAATAATAATAATGATAATAATAATAGTAATAATAATAATAATAATAATAATAATAATAATAATAATAATAATAATAATAATAATAATAATATAATAATAATAATAATAATAATAATAATAATAATGAAATATGTGGTATTGAGCAGAATAATTGCTGTAGCCCATCTTTTAGACCAAAACGAAACATGTACATAATAACACTTTCAGTCACTCAAGATCAAAAGCCATGAGAGTCACTGCCTGGCACTGTCAGTTGTTTGACCTTAACTAGTTAAGCATGTCCCTTAGTGGCTGACGATATTTGCATCTCTGATCACATGCAAAATTTGTAGGAGACCTTCGTAACATGGGTGTTTCGTTCAACATCCTTAACCAAACCTTATTCAGCGGCATTTTGAGCGGGATGGGCTTCTTGCCAAGACGAAATTTCTAATTGTACCACCACCTGCAAACCCATGCGCTATTTTTCTTGATACGAGATTTTCAACATGTCGCGCACATGCTATTTCGATGCATATGCTGAGTGGTACCCTTATCAGACAGGTAGTCAAGATGGGTATACTGGACTTTGTATATTTTACACCAGTGTCATTTCGATGGCTATTTAACAGCTGTGAGATTTAACTCCGGAGCAATATTTGGGTGAAGATACGAAACCAACTGACAACCATCTGTCTCCTGGTGAGAATCATGATTATGGCCCCCAACACACCTTAAAACACAATTCTCATGTCTAATATAAATGTATCAAATAACAGTGTTAATGAGGCTGGAATCAAAGGTGATAGTCTTTTGACCGGCAGGTGCCCTGTAGTTGAGCAATGCAGGCCCGGTCTTCATTCAGAGAACGCGTGTATACAAACCCAGAGGCAGAGCAGAGGGTGGGATAAGGAGTCAAACCGAACAGCAATTGAATGCTGGATTAGGAGTGAACCCAATAGAAGAGGTTTCCGACAACGAATGACAGTAAGATAGAATTAAATAAGACACTTCGAAATAAGTGAGCAACGGTAGCAAGAGCAATAAGAGCAAAATGGTAGCTAACAGACATGGAAATTGAAGAGATAAAAAGTAAAGTAGAAAATAGAAATAATATTTCACCAACAGATAACGTGCCCAGTGAGAACAGAGAAATGAATGGCAGCAGTGAAGACGTGTAAATGTAAATGCATTCTCAGCAAATGAATCAGAAGTAATAGGAAGAACTATATCATAAGAATACGATGATGACCAACAAGAAACAGTGCGTATGTAGTACCAATATATTAGATAAGACCAGGATTAGGTATCCCACCAATCTGAGGTACATTGATCAATCCCAAAAGGATGTCGACTTCGGCGAAATTTGAGTCCAGAACAAAAAGACGGGCGAAATACCGCTAAGCATTATATTCGGCTTGCTCACAACATTTTGAAATGTTGATTAAAGTATTCCTTAGGCCTGCATTGCACTGATGAGTTCAATTAGCGCTTCCAGCTCTGTTGACAGGATCTGCATATTGAATATACTGTGGACATCTAAAATTACATATGTAACTCTTTATATATAGACATACATGCATATATATATGTGTGTGTGTGTATATATCTACCTAACTATCCATATATACATATACATATATATATATATAAACATATATATATATATATAATATATATATATATATATATATATATATATATATATATATATATATATATATATATATATATATATATATATATATATATATATATATATACCAGAGTAAGCACATAACTGCGAAACAAGGTGGAAAAATAGTACTCGAATAACAGAGGTAGAGTAATATGCTTTATTAAAAAGAAGCAAAAATATCATGGAAACTGTTACTCAGAATTTCACGTGTATATATATATATATATATATATATATATATATATATATATATAACGGGAAGCTTTATGAAAATAGACAAAAGACGAAGGCAGGTTTACGGAAATAAACAAAAGACGAAGGCAAGTGGAATACAAACAAACAATTGTATTAGTATGGCGCTCAGGAAATATAAATAAAACAAGTCTTTAACGTTTCGATCCTACGCTCTTCAACAGAAAGATACATAGAGATAAAACACAGAAAGAAGGAGAGAAAAAAAATATGCGTGCAGAGGCTAGCGAATCAACATATGCATATAATGCATATATAAGTACACACTCACACAAATATATATCAGGTCATCCCATAAGTTCTGTCCGATTTTACCTTTTTTAAAATTGAATGAAATTTAATAGTATTTTAAAATGTCTAATGGAATTAAAATTTATTTTTATGCATTTGTGGACATTTATACTGACTAAATATTATTTTGTATAATAATAGAATTGAAATTTCTTTGATTAAAATTCTTTTCTAGCATGGAAGCATTCAAAGAGCATTGAAGGCACATAATGCTATATGAGTACAAAAAAAGGAAACTCTGCAGCCGAAGCGACTCGAAACATACACTCAGTTTATGGGAAAGAATGCTTGAATGAAAGAACTTGCAGAAGATGGTTTGCAAAATTCAGAAGTGGAGATTTTAACCTTGAAGATGAAGATCGAACATGATGCCCAGTTGAGTTTGATGATAAGCTCCTTGAGGCATTACTTAAAGAAAATCCTATATTATCAGTTGAAGAATTGACAATAAAGCTTAGTTCAAACCATACGACTGTTCATCGTCATCTTCAACTTGGAAAGGTTCCTAAACTTGGAAAATGAGTGACTCATGAACTGTCCGAAAGCAACCGCAAATCCTAAGTTGACATCTGCTCTTCTCTCCATTCTCGCGAACTCATTTCACCTTTTCTGGATAGACTTGTGACGGGTGACGAAAAATGGATCATCTATCGAAATGTTAAACGTCGTAAACAGTGGCTTGGTAAAAGGGAAAAAGCTCAACCACAACCGAAAAGAGAACTTCATGGAAAAAAAGGTTCTTCTCTATATCTGGTGGGATTGCAAAGGAGTAATTCACTTTAAATTGTTACCACCTAATGCAACAATCAATGCTCAAGTTTACTGTCAGCAATAAGTGATGTTTCATCAGAACAATGCGCGACCCCACACTGCAAAGATCACATCACAGAAGATCGAAGAGCCTGGCTAGTAAAAAATTCCTCATCCACCCGACCTTGCTCCTTCAGACTACCATTTGCTTCGTTGTTTTCAGAATCATTTGGGGACGTAACTGACATTTTAGAGTTCTTCGCTTTGAAACCAAGCGAGTTTTACATTGATGGGATTAGAAAGCTTGTAAATAGATGGAAGGAAGTCATAGATAATCAGGGAAAGTACATTGATGATTAAATTTCAATTAAATATAACATTTGATCAGGTACTTTCTTTATTCAAAATTCGGTCAGAACTTACGGGATGACCTGATATATATATATATATATATATATATATTATATATATATATATATGTATGTATGTATGTATGTATGTATGTATGTATGTATGTATGCATGTATGCATGTATGTATGAACGTATATGTAGCACTTACGCAGCGTATCAATTGGTTTAGGTCATACATCATATTCTTTATATATATATGTATATATATATATATGTTTGTGTGTGTGTATGTGCACGTGTGTGTGCTTGCATACAGAGGGACACAGAATATATATAGAGAGAGATAGATAGATAGATAGAGAGAGAGAGAGAGAGAGAGAGAGAGAGAGTGAGTGAGAGAAGGGATGAATTTCTTCGAAGCTGATGATTCAAACAGTCGCCACTCAGAATTATTCACATGATATGATCAGGTGGACAATATATAAGGTCACAAATTTGTTGTCTCAACACCTGAACTTGTATAAAAAAAAAGAACGAGAAAAAGGAATGCATATTCAACCACTTATGAAGATGGATACAATTGCAGATATATTTTTGTTAATGCGCACACTTAGAGTTATATCTGAAAACCCGACTATATTAATTAACTGAAGATACAGTGTAATGCTAATTTAACAGAATGATAAAGTAAGAATTAAAGGCATATGAAAATGAAGTTGCTTAAAATTTTATTCTTTCGGCAAAAATCCAGTTTCTTACAGCAAATAAGAGTCTGAGTAGAGGCTAATTATGATTCTTAACGTTGAAATGTTGGCAACATCTGCTTAGTTTCCACGGTGAGGCTAATTTATTATGTTTATGAACTTGTTTTATGTTACATTTGAAATTATTAAAGAAACGCAGTAAAGTGCACTATTAACTAATCAATAACAGAATTAATCAAGGATGTTTTCTTTATTGCTTTGATATGCAGCTTTACAGATGCAGTTAACATTCCGCTGAAACCATTTTAAGTCGACCGCTCAAACATTATGAAGGGAATGATTTTCAGGGAAACGTTCTGGGAAAGGCTAAATGATTAAGCCTAGTGATTATTATGAGGCAAGATGTGTGAAGATTTTACGGTCGACGATCAAATAGATGTGCATGAGTGGAGGGGAACGAGACCAATTATATCACCGGAGAAGTTATGAAGTAACAGATGAATCTATTGCTGGTTTATGGTTACTTTTCTTATCAAAAAAATATACCTATAAACTTCCTAATATTTCTTAATTATTCTCTGTTTAACTATTACTTGAAATGTAAGACTATCGTATACCCAACTGCACTTTAATTATACCTTCGTATTATTTCATAATTTTATTATGATATTTTCATGTTTGTATTGGTAGCATATGGATATGGTTTAAACCTATACACTTCTTAGCAAGTATATATAAGCATGTGTGAGCGCGCATTTAAGCATATATTCAGTTTTTACTCATACACCGGTTAAATATGTAAGTAACATTTCTTATGAATCATCTTAAATGTAGACACGTTCAGGTTTGTTCTGGCGCCTAAATCGAAATTCTAGTCAGTCTGATTGGTCGGTAGTTTTGGTCTGAAAATAAAACTATTGTGTAATACTACTCATTAAATGCGCATCAACATACCACTTGGCCGTAAATTCCAACATATAAACTGAATATGGACATTTGGACACATTCTCCCTCCTCTAGGATAAGCCGATACCACTTTTGTTGCTTTTGGAATCACATTGTTTAATTGGTTGACAATTAGATATCTTTACCCTCTGTTGAAAAATCATAATTCATTCTGTCTGGTTACACGAGGTTTGATCAATAAGTATCCGGATTGTTGCCATAGTAACGAGGCTGAAATACGCAGAGTAAAGTCTCTTGATAAAGATTTACTTTGAACTTTGCTGTGCATACGCACTAAATTTTAACGTTCTACTTCACTTCCGCTGTTTACAGCAGAGATTCGAAGGAAAGTGTGTAGCGTGTAATCGTCACATTGACCATGACAGAGAAAGTTGTTATGGCGATACTTGCTCGGAGCCCTAAGTGAAGTTGCAGAAAGTGCATGGAGAGGAGTTTATGAGTCGCAGACAAGTGTACGAGTGTTTCGGACGTTTCCAAGATGGCTGAATAATGTCGATATTAACGAATGTTCTGAAAGATATATGTATATATATATATATATATATATACACGACGCGCCTCTTACACTTTTCGTCTACCTAATCCACTCGCAAGATTTTGGTCGGCCCGGGACTATGGTAGAAGACACTTGCACAAGGTAGGTGCCACGTAGTGGGACTGAACCAGGAACCACGGGGATAGGAAGCAAGCTTCTTACCACACAGCCACTCCATGTACACACACATGCATATATATATATATATATATATATATATATATATATTATATATATATATATATATATATATATATATAAGAGAGAGAGAGAAAAAAAGAAAGAATGAGAGATGGAAGTGAAAGAGAGAAAGACGGGAAAAGAAAGGGCGAAGCAGAAAAAATAACATCTACAGACACAAGCATGCATGTGTATATACGAGTGTACATATATATATATATATATATATATATATATAATATATATATATATCACTATACGACAGCAGTCGTATTACTCTTTAATAACCTTTACTTGACCTCCTCAGATATCATATCTCATTTGAACCACAGAGCTGCAGGCCACTTATATTTCTGTAGAAAAAGTAATGATAACAAAATAACATAAAGCATAATCGAATATTATAAATATAACTTCCTGTCATTGTCAACCATTTTTGAAAAGTCCACTCATGACGTGGAGTATTATGTGACATAGATGTTCTTTAAACCTTGCCATTTTATACCAACCAGGCGAAGCACAGTTTCTCTCGGATACCATCTGCCAGTTCTCATAGACTTACAACAATCTAACCAGCCCCACCCGGTCTACTCCTCGGTCTGCTTTTTTCTACATTAATGTTTTATTCTCTCTGTTCTACTCACCATTGATATTATAATCGTTCATATTGTTAAAATTGCTTTTACTTTTATTAATAATATTGACGTTGATCCAATTGTTGTTAGTGTTATTGAGTTTGTCTTCTTTTGTGATATTGTCGTTTTGTTTGTCATTTGATTTTTCATTGTTTTTTCTTTTTCTTTTTGAGTAACATTGACTTTCTTTCGAGAGAAAGAGAGTCAACAAAATATTCATTCCTAGCCTGACTTTCCCTTCTATACGTCTCCTTACAAAAGAGAACATCAGACGATCATGCACAGCCGTGTTTCGGTATTCGACGGTTGCTGGGCAGCACATCTTGAAATAGTGAAATAGATAAAAATAAAGAAACAACTAAATAAATAACTAAATAAATAAATATAAAGCCATCTTCAAGCGAAAATATAAAATATGAAGAGGAACAAAATTACTAAATTTATTGTCGTACTGCATTTCGATTTTCCTATATCTAATGGGACACACACACACACACACACACACGAATACACACATATATATACGCACATATGAATGTGTGAGTGTGTATACACGCAAGCACACAGTATATAAGTATATATGTGCGTGATTTTTTATGAGACGACCTATCTATGTATCTATCTATCTACCCATCTCTATCTCACTCTTTTTTCGATATATATATATATATATATATATAGAGAGAGAGAGAGAGAGAGAGATACATATATATACATTAACGTAATTTATGTAATTTGGGTTAAAAACTTACGTGTGTATGTGTGTGTGCCTTTTTGTCTGTTTACTTCCCAACACTGCTTGCCAACCAGTGTTAGTTTGTTTACGTCCCCGTAACTTAGCTGTTCGGTAAAATGAGGCGAGAGAATAAGTAGGAGACGTAAACAAAAAAATATGTACTGGTGTTGATTCATTCGACTAAAAAATTCCTCAAGACTGTACTCCAGCATGGCACTGTCTAATGATTGAAACAAGAAAAAAGATAAAAAAGATAAAAAATAGTGTGGTTTCCAAGACCCTTTTGCGAAGTTTCGGCTACAGAATGCTATCATATAGTGATCCTTTTTCAGTCACTGGATATACGCGTAGAAAACTGTAAGTATCCTTAGTATTTATATAAAGATATTAATAAGAGAAGATGATGTAATGATGCTTTATTACCTATCACTACAATTGAAGTGATATGAAATGAAGCATATTCAATCCATCTTCTCTTGTTAATATACATACATACATACATACATACATACATACATACATAAATACATATACATACATGCATAAATATATATATACGCACGCATATATACATACATAAGTATAGATATATGTGCTCCAATATGGCCACAGCTTTATGGTTGAAACATATAAAAGAATATAAAAGAATAAAAGAAAATATATACTTATATATATATATATATATATATATTATATATATATATATGTATAAATATATTTAATGTCTGCTGAAGCAGTTATCGTTGGGTTCGCACCTGCAATGTAATAAAGGCAACTCCCCAGACCTGCTGGTCGGACGCATATGACCTTTCTCTCTCTCTCTCTCTCTCTCTCTCTCTCTCTTCTCTCTCTCTCTCTCTCTCTCTCACTTTATATATATATATATATATATATATATATATATATATATATATATATAGTGACAGAAAAGGAGGAATTTCGATTATACCCACGTGTTGAGTTGTAATATATATAAGAAATTAAAGAAGGAAAATGCATACACTTTACATAGTTTTAGAATATTTTAAAATATATTTTATATTGTTTGTCGACCGGTTTCACTTTCGCTAATCATGACATTAAAATTATTTTAATTATGCATTTTCTTAACAAAAATTTTGAAAGATACCGAGTGACAGAAATTCTGATCAAATGATCTTAGTAAACCACTAAGAAATAGAACTCACTTATAATCATTTTAATTAAATTCAACATGGCCAGATGTTTCTACTTCCACTTACCCTGGCGACCGATTATCAACTGAGCCCCTGAACTGTAAATATGAATGACCATTTCGCTGTCTCGATTTCAAGGGGTTTTTTTCTTTTCTTTTTTATATAACTTACTTACTTTTGCATTCTATGAAGCCGAATATATTCACCTTCCATCACTCCTGCGTTTTTTACTTTCCTGCTATATGGAAATGTTGAAATTCATTTCGTAAGCGAAATAGGAATGATAGAAAGATGACCACTCCTTTTCTATTGAATTGAAAAGGAACGTGAGATTTTCTATAAAATCTTGCTTGCATTCGTAATCTTATTCTTACTGCCTTTTATGTTTTCATGTTATTTAAAATGTGACCAATTTCCTTTGTTTTACTCCCAATATGTCTATCTTTCGCTATTTTATTTCTCCCTTCTCCTTCCTTTATTATTCATCTCTGCCTCATTTACTCTCTCTCTCTCTCTCTCTCTCTCTTCCCTCTCTATGTGCCTATCAATCTATCTACTTGCATTCAATGCACTGTCAGAACACATATCAAATACACGGACAGAACACATATCAGTCAAAATACATATCAAAAACTACATCATTAAACTTGTAAACACAGATAAGCTGTTCTCAATTTTAAGCGCCCATTGATAATAACTTAGGGGACATTTCATGCTGGTCACATGCATGCAAATCTCTCTATCACACTTTTTTATCTCTCGACATGCTATGTATCACCGTCAAATTTATCATTTGTTCTTTATGCAAAGGGTTCATCAAATAATGTAGTCGTAGGTACATTACGGCTGAATAAAAGACACCTCAACCAATGTTGCGGTCGTATCATACAATAATAACCTCGACCACCTATCTAACTTGTAGCCAAGACTACATCTCATTAACTCGGAGATTTCTTCTTCAGAGTCAGAAAACTATTATGATTTGACTAGTTTGTGATTGAACAAAACAAAATAATTCTGCCTTGTTCAAGAGCTCCCCTTGTTTAGTTAGTGAATTAATGATTTATAGAAAGCTGAATACACTTAAATATATTCAACAAAAAGCTATTTGTTAAAAACTTCTTAAAATAGCTTCTATGAAATTATGTGAGGAAAGTCAAATATTATTAAAAAGTTTCCCATAGATAACCATTAAAATCTAAATATGTTCAATTCAATTAGTATAGAATTGTTATTTAACTATATGTTTTACTTACAAAATCTTTCAATAGCTTTCACTCCAAATTATAGCTCTAATGTTAGAAATCATTATAAATTATAGTTCTGACATATTCGAATAAAAGCTCTACTTTTGGAACAGTAGCTAAAAATCATTACAGAATAATTTTATTTCATGAAAACAATGCTAGATCGACCTTCGAAATTGAAATTCATTGTATTACTCTAATGTGTGATAACGTTATTAGGTGAAATTTAGGTTTTGTCTATAACTATTTTTCAAAAAACTTCCCCAGATGAATCCTAGTCAGTGTTTTCATATCTTCCCAGGATTAATTTCTCATAAAGCCATTTGAATTAAATGTTCTAGGAGAGAATCAATTCACCCCGGTATATAGCCGTTATATATGTTTAGTAATATAGAAACTGTTGTCGATCTTCACGAGACATGAACTCGTGTTACATGAATCTGTTTGGTGTAGTCTATTCAATAAGATAATTTACTGACTTGGTCATTTCCAGTAGATTAAAGTAATGTCATACATGTTACAGTTATATTTTCATGAATTGTATATATATATATATATATATATATATATATATATATATATATATAGCAAAAATAAAGTGAAATTGTCTACATCTTACAGGGGTCTGAAACGAAAACTGGTCAATATCTATAGTTTACATAAGCAAAGGTTTCAAGTGTATTTACCACGGGATTGTGTGTCGTTCATGAGATACTCTATTTTATTCCTGGATTTTTTACTATTTTCAAATCAAGGAGTCACAGCGTTTGCCAATTTAACAATGTAAGCATATACTACATTCATTAACACAGTTCTTCTGCCTTCAAGATTTCCATCATTTCTAAAATAACGCTTCAAAGTTTCTTTACAAGGTTATATTTCTAAGAAACAAATAAGCTGCAATCAGGTGACCGTTGAAAACTACTAGGCATTCGCTAATAATGTATTGGTTTGGTTTGGGCAGCAACGGTACATGACACACTATTTCAGAAGGGCGTGCATGGAGAAATATTATAAGGGTAGTAGAAAAGGATCAGAGAAAACAGTACATCTGTAGATTAATGAGTTTAGTTTGTTTTAGGGGTGCAGATTTGTTTAAAATTCGGATGACCTTTTCAATGCTTGTGCGTAGTAGTTGTACTTTGACGACATGTGTAGCCATAGACTGAAATATTGTAAACATCTGAGGTGTGTAGAGTCAGAAGCCGAATAATTTCCAAATATTTTATAAAGATATCTATCCTAAATTGTCTAAAATCAACTTAAATCGATATTTTTGACATTCATTAAAAGCACAGTTTAGCTTCATTAGATTCATATTCAACGATCCGTAGATAGAAAGTGTGATTGATGCCTGGTGTCTCTTCTATTATAGGTGTATAAAAGGTGAATCAAGTTCACATATAAGGAATATTTTATGAAACTCTTGGTTTGTGCTCATTTATGTTTGTATATGATAATTAAGTTTGGATACAAACTTCTACGAAATAAGACGTAAAAGTTCAGTTTCCGTTGTTAGTTGAGACGCATAAGTTATATGGCCTCTCATTTATACTTATATATAACACAAAAACAATTTTTCATGTAACTAGTGTTAAAAATACTTTGCTTATTCAAACATCGATATAAACACACAAACACACACACGCACATACATACATACATACATACATACATACATACATACATACATACAGACAGACAGACAGACAGACAGACAGACAGACAGACAGACAGACAGACAGACATGCATGCATAGAACAGGTAATGAAAGTGTAACATACACCAGACAAGATATTGCTTCGTGCAATCCACTTACCAGCAGGTTATCACACGAAATAGGAGATTTTCAGTGGTGAATTACATAATAAATACTACAACACAAATATAACAGCCTAAAAGACCCCTAATACACGGTATTAGCAAATTGAATCGAAAAATAAATTGCGATAACAATAAAAGGAATAAATAGAAATTAAACACTAAACAAGTTAATCAACAACACACACGCAGACACACACACACAGACACACACACACACACACACTTGCACAAACACATACACACACTCACATATAAACACACGCAAAGGCACACACAAACGCACACACACACGGGTGTATAGCGCAATAAAATGCTATAAGCAAAGTAAAACAAAGGAAGATTTTGATTTCCATAAACGTTATGGCACCATTCTGAGAAACAGAATTAAGGAAGCTGGAAAATAATTGAAAGAGGAAAAATATAAATCTGGATGAGTTGTCAAAATATTTGTCTTCAATTACAGAGTCTGAACATGTATATATGTTAAGGTTTTAGAAATCACAACGAATACAGATTAGGGCACATACGCACAGACAAGCACACCCACACGTATTTGCATATACAGATAGATAGATATAAATATATGTGTTTATGTGTGTGTGTGTTTGAATGTCTGCGTATGTATGTAAACAAACACACATGCACACAGACACACATACATACACACGTACACACACACACACACACACACACACACACACACACACACACACACACACACACACATATAGATAGACTGAGGAGTGATCTCTAAGTAAACAATCAACACAAATAAATCACAAGCGGGCATATGTCGATCTTGTTGCAACATTTCTGAAACTAAACGGAAAATCACTTGTTTGCAATGAAATTCTACATTTTCTCCTTTTTCAATCGATAGGGATCGACTGGTTATACAAAAGTGGCTCAAGTGCCGAGAAATGCCATGCATGAAACTACCGGTCCTTGAGTTTTTTCTATAACATTTTGCCAATTTAAAAAACAAAAACGTATATATATATATATATATACATGCATCAGCATGGCCGCAGCTCTAAGGTAAAACTAAATATATATATATATATATATATATATATATACATATATATATATATATATATATATATATATATATATATATATATATATATATAATATATATATATATATATATAATATATATATATATATATATATATATATATAATATTATATATATATATATATATATATATATTTAAATTAACAATTGAGGATAAAATCTTTAAAAGAAATTATCAGTAATCAGCGTGAAAAACCTCGTAAGAGAAAAAATCCGTAAATTCTTCCTCTTTGAAAATATTCATTTATATTATATTGAGGGTACTACTATTCGTAGATACCAACACGCTAAGAGGGACCAATGCGGTCAAAACTACTAAAAATAAACAATATTTTACCGAATGCAGAACTTCAAAACACATCATTTTAAAAAAATGATGTATATATATATATATACACACACACACACATCTTTCTCCATGTGATCGGCTTGAAAAATTGTGAAGACACTGGAGTAATTTACTACTTTTTCTAGCATGAAACCAATGGTAGTCTTAATTTACAAATAAAGAAATTAAACCCACCAATGCGGTGTTGAGCACTTATTTCTATTGTTCTATTGTTCATTGCTTGTGCTGAACAAAGCACACTCTCTCCATCGAATTATCATGGTCTGTACAGGTGCACGGTGTGCCACGCGTCAGATGATAAAACGATCGCAGGATTTTCTTGTAAGAGTGTTCCGTCTCCTAGATCAGTTGTGAGAGTCAACACTAAAGGGTCTGATCCACCTCGGTAGGCTATCTGCGCGCCTGGTCACCATACCAGATATTTCTAGGTCCTCGCACCTATATATATATATATATATTGAGCAGAATATCCCGGTTTTCAAACAGGGAAACAGATCCCTCGCAGTCAACTATCACCCAATCTCACTCACCTCCCACATCATTAAAGTGTTTGAAAGAGTGTTAAGATCAAGGATAGCTGACTTCCTGGAGACCCACAAACTCCTAAATTCAAATCAGCATGGCTTTCGCTGTGGCAGGGACTGTCTAACACAGCTCTTACACCACATTGAAGATGTACTCAAAGCCTTGGGAACAGGTTCGAACTCTGACGTCATATATCTTGACTTCAGTAAAGCGTTCGACAGGGTAGACCATAACATCCTACTCTTAAAATTGGCAAATGTTGGAATCCGTGGAAAAGTTCTACGCTGGATTCAGTATTTGCTGGCGAATAGAACACAACATGTTGTAGTTGATGGAGTCCACTCAAACCCAGCAAAAGTCACCAGCGGTGTTCCCCAGGGAACTGTTTTGGGTCCGCTACTCTTCATAATTTACGTAAACGACCTTTCCAGTGTCGTACATCACTGTAAAGTGAAAATATTCGCTGATGACACTAAGCTCCAGCAAATCGTCAATGAAGAAGCAGACCGAACTCAACTCCAGTCTGATCTATATGCTGTGAGTCAATGGGCAGACAGAAACAAAATGCAACTGAATGAGGGAAAATTTGAGCTGATGCATTTTGGAAGAAATTCCTCACTAAAACAACCATACTCTCTTCCTTCAGGGGAACCGCTCACAGCCTCTAACAATATCAGAGACCTGGGTGTAATTGTTGCTGACGATCTCAGTTGGAGTGCACACATCAACAAGAAGGTCGATATAGCTCGAAGGATGAGTTCCTGGATCTTAAGAACTTTCCGGTCCAGAGAACAAGGTGTCATCATACCACTTTTTTCCTCCTTTGTACGGCCACACCTTGAATACTGCTGCCCACTGTGGTCTCCTCATACAAGACAAAACATCTCCAGAATTGAGTCACCCTAGAGGGCTCTCACTAAACAAATTGAAGGCATGGCTGCTCTCGATTATTGGGATCGCCTTAAAGCCTTGAAACTTTACTCCCTCCAGCGTCGCCGTGAGCGGTACATCATTTGTACTATGTGGAAAATATACCGCCAACTTTGCCCAAACGACATAAACATTAGCTTCAAGGTTCATCCAAGACTTGGACCACGGGCTATACGTCCCCTGCCAAATTCAAGATCACAACATACATGTACACTGCAACATAATTTCTTTTCCTCAACAGGCCTGCCCTATTTAACATTGTCCCGAGGGAGATCAAAGAGGAAAAGGATCCCATCAACTTCAAACAGAGTCTGGATATATTCCTTCAAAGAATACCAGATAAGCCACCCATAATTGGATACAACTCGCCCAACAAGAACTCACTACTTGAACAAAACTGGATACAACTCACCCAACAAGAACTCACTACTTGAACAAAACTTGACTTAAACAGGATTCGAATAATCCTATCAGGTGGTGCTATTAAGTTAGACATGGCCTGGACCAATCTCTGGTCGAAACATATCTAAGTTTATCTAAGTTTATATATATATATATATATATATATATATATATAATATATATATATATATATTACAAGTTATATATATGAATTTTATATATTTATATATATATATTTACATATATATGTATACATACATGCATACATACATACATACATACATACATACATACATACATACATACCATACATACATACATACATGCATAGATCTGCACATGCAGGTAGCCTAAACGAAATTCTCAATCGAAATCACGCAGTATGTGACGAGTGTATCTTTCATTTAAAGATGGGCTTCTCTATGGTTTTTGTCAAGCTATTTACTCACAAGACGACACCCGTTTACATCGAATGCAGGACCTTGTCTTTTTGTTGTGAAATTCTTAACCATTCAAACATACTCTTCTTTCATTACATTAAACCGTGCTCATATTTTCATTAATCCGTACTAACAGTTTCATAAAATACATGAAATATGTATTGAGTTAAAATGTTGCCTAGATCACCTTTGTCTTTCATCTTTCAAACTTTGGTGACATTAGTACTGGGTCGAGGTCATCGATTACGCTCCAATACTTTATTACTTGGTATCATTGATTCTGCACTAGCTCTCTCTGTGAATATTGCAAGTTATGAAAGTTACAGTCTCGAACTTTCAGTGAAAGAAGACATGGCGCTGATTTAATACTTTTTTATTCATAAAATAAGTAACATTACCCAGTGTATGTCCATTTTGCAAAGTACTATGAAGATTTATTATTTAACGAATTATTGGTTAACTTACCGACTTATAGCAGCACTCATCGACAGAGACAGGTCGAATAATCCGTGACTTGGAATAATTTGTAAACGTTTCAAATGCACATATAATTACGTCTATATGTATGCAAACATATACATGCATACGTATTTATACAGATACACACAAACACATATGCATATATACATACACACAAACATACATACATACAACATACATACATACATACATACATACATACATACATACATACATACATACATACATACATTCATACATATACATAAACATGTATATATATGGTAAAAGTTCCAATATATATATATTGGAACTTTACACCAGACGAACTTTTCTTGCCAATACCAGATTTAAAATGCCGGTGGTACTGCATAGTTTGTATAAATTTGGTGAATCAAGTGATCTAGCATTAAAAAAGGAGTGTCTAATTTTGTTTACGACAATCCTTTAAGCTGAAGTGTTTTCGTATATTTTCATTTCATTTGCATATATTACATGTGTATATATATATATATGTGTATGCATGTATGTATGTATGTATGTATATACATATATATATACAAATATATATGTATATATATATATAACGCAAATATATATGTGTGTGTGTTTGTCTGTGTATGTATGTGTACATATATGTATATTATACATATGTATGGTGTATATATATATACGAATATATAAACATAAACATACTACTTGCTTAATTTATATATCTGTGTGCATACACACACACACATATATATATATATATATGCAAGCACACAGACAGATATACACACGCACACACACACATACACACACATATACATGCATACAAATGCATGTAAAAATACTGACTGCGCAATACAAGAGTGTTTTCCCCACTCCAGTGGGACACTTGTAAGTAGCTAAGCCTGATGAATTCTTTGGTTCTACAGCTCTAAACAACGAAATGGCAATCATTGATACTATCAAAATAGGGGAAACTGATATATCAGCCATTGATGAAATGAGCTCAAACTCAGCCACAGGCTCTGATGGGTTCCCAGCAATTCTCCAAAAGAAATGATAAGGAGCTTTAGCAACACCACTTTAGATTCTCTTCCAGAGCTTCCACACAACTAAGAGACGTCCCAAAAAGTTAAAAGAAGGCATAATATGCCCTGTCCATATGAGCAGTTGCCAGGAATTATAGACCTGTTTCTCTAACTTCCCATGTCAGCAAAGTCATGGAGCGCATTGTCAGGAAGAAACTAATTACATCCCTTGAAGATAACGACTTGCTTCCTGACGTCCAGCATAGCTTTCGCTCAGAAAGAGGCCACCTCGTACAGCCTTTGCAGCAATATGACAGGGTGGTGAAACAATTAATCACTCACTCAAACGTGGTTGTCATATATCTCGACTCTGTGTAGGCTTTTGATAAGGTTGATCAGGGGATGATATGTCACAAACTCGGCATAAATAGGAAAGTCGGAAAGAGGTTGCATGATTTCTTAAAAGACAAAAGCCAGGCTGTAGCACCTAACGGAGCTCTCTCCAGGGAGAGAGTATTAGAAAGTCGAGTGCTACAGGTAACTGCATTGGGGCCGCTACTGTTCATGGTGACTCTTTCAGACATGCCATCAGTTACACAGACATGTCATCAGTTATATAGACAGCCACACTTACTAGCTATGCCGACGATGTAAAAACACAAAAGCAGTAGAAGCAGTCTATGAACCTGCTGATGCTAATCTTCTACAGAAAGATCTAGATACCATATAAAAATGGGCTGAGGACAACAGCATACAGTTTAATGCAGGGAAATTCCAAGCTCTCCGCAACCAGCTGATTGCTACTCAAAAGTCACAACAACGATACTCTGGACCAAAAGGAGTGGCAATCCTAGAATCATATACGGTGCGTGATCTTGGGATTGATATGAGCAACTATGCCTTGTTTCACATGCATATCACCAAGATGATGGCACTGTGCAGGCGAATTGCTGGGTGGAATTTGAAAACCTTCAGAACAAGGGACCAAGAAACTATACTGGTCCTAAAGAGAACATTTGTCCTCAGCCATCTGGACTACTGTTCTCAACTGAGGTCACCTTACAGCGTAGTATTAATAGCAGTCCTTGAAGCGGTTCAGCGATGCTACACAAGGGAGATTGCATCAATGGGACAGCTAAGTTACTAGGAGAGACTGAGAGAGTTACAACTCTACTCCCTGAAGCAAAGACTGGGGAGATATGCAGTGATATATGTGTGGAAGGTACTGGAGGGGCTGGCACCAAACTTTGAAATTGAGAGCTATACCAGACCTAAAACTGAACGTCACTGCATAGCATGGGATTCAAGTGCCCGAAGCTATTTAACGCCTTTCCGAAGTATCTAAGGGATCTCCATAGAGTGGGGATAGATTCTACAGTTCTATATTAAAGACATGAGGAATTATGTACATAATTTACATTATTTACATTTGACGAATAGTGGGGGTAGATGTTTCCAAGAGACAACCTCTTGCTATCCAAGATCCCAGATGAACCAATACCAAGGCTGGAAACTCAAAACAGGGCAGCGGTATCGAACTCCCTCCAAGCATAGAATTGGCCAATTAAAAAGTGATTACACTGGCGGTACTCCAGCATGGCCACAGCCTCAGGGCTGAAACATATAAAAGAATAAAAGAATATATACATACATGTGTGTGAGTGTATGTGTGTATGTATCTATCTATCCTTATATATATATATATATATATATATTATATATATATATATATATATATATATATATAATATATATATATATATATATATATATACACACACATATCCTTAGATTTTTTCTACTTGTTGAATCATTCATTCATAAAAGTTTCCACATACGACATGCACTAAAATCTTCAGAAAGTATGAAATTACAATAATGTAAATGCCTTGATTAGCGAAAGTGAAATCGGTCGACAAACACGATATAAAATATATTAAAAAATATATTAACAGTATGTAAAGTGTTTGCATATATATATAATATATATATATATATATTATATATATATATATATATATATATATATATATATATATATATAGTTGAAATTTACAAAAAACAAAAGACGAAGACAGGTGTATAAACAACAAACAGTTGCATTAATTTAACGCTCAGGAAGGTGAGAAAGATTTTTACGTTCCGAGCTTAAGCTCTTCAACTGAAAGGAACACGAGGAAATGAACAGAGAGAAAATAAAAAATAATCTTTGGAGCTGGCGGCCAGTCATGGCGGCTGGTTAGGCAGAGGGAGTTAAACAGGAGAGTTAGTAAGAAGGGAAGATAATAAAGTATTGGTGATCTCAAAACGAAGATGCGCGTGCGTGTGTATGTGAGAGTTTGTAAGTGTGTGCGTATGGATAGGGGCTTGTGGCTTTGACGTGTAGATATATGCGTGTGTGTGTGCGCCTGTAATGTATGGGTGTGTGCATTGTGGTGTGGGAGCTGAGAAGTGGTCAGTGTTAGTGTGTGCGGGGTGGTTGATGTGGTGTGCTGTGGCATGATGTGGTAGGGTGGTGTGTGTGCGTTATGGTGTGGCAGTGTTGCGGTGTGGGGATGCGAGGTGGGGTATGGGTTTGGGGTGAGGATGTGGAGTTAGGGATGCGGTATGTGGGATTTTTGGAGTGGGGTGTAGTGGTGGGGTTGGTATGTAGTATGGATGTATTCATCGCTTATCATTCACGGTTTCGGCCACAGGTTGAGACCATACTGGAGTACCGCCTTTCATCTTACTTGGTTTTTATTCTGTAGTGTTACTGGTAAAGTAGCGAGATCGACAGAGCTGAACTTCTTTATGCCTCCAGGCGCAATGTGTACTCATATGATATTTGTGCAGACGCTGTCTGATGACCTCCACATGTACACTTCGCAAATCTATGAGACTGTTTGGCAGAATGTTGAATAGCTGTAGACTCTTGAATTCCAAGTCGTTGCTGTGCTGGGTCCTTAATCTAGATGGAGAAACCGGGGTCATTGGTACTATGCTGCGACGTCCAGTTCGGCGGTTGGTATAGCTTTTATTTCCAAATTTGGGAACTAGACTTTCCACGATCTTTTATGTGTACATCACTGCATATCTTTTACGTCTTCTCTCCTAGTGGCTCATCTGTCTCACCGAGTCTATCTTCTTTCTGGAGTGGTGCTGGATTGCTTCAGGTTCTATCACCAGTTTGACGCTCTGCAGTGATCACAGTTGAGTCACCGACTCTGGGATAGCACTTTGTAGTTGGATGGTGATCTTTTGTGGACCGACAGTTGAGTGCTTGAAACTTCTAGGCAGTGATCTGTATGTTATTTTCACTAGCTCATTTTAGTATGTCATCAGGGTCTTTGACCACCTGCAGTATTTTTGTATCATCAGTACAACTGGTAGGAGTGGTTGGCTGTATGACTGAGATCATGAATCAGAGAGCCACCACAGACAGTAGTGGTCCCAGCACATTTTCTTGAGGGACTCCGCTGCCAGTTGATGTTTCTCCAGAGAGAGTACCAGCTGTCTGAATTCCACTTTTTAAAATGCTACGTAGCTACACTCCTAGTTTTCCAGCGATACTAGGGTCACACAGTTTGTGACATATCATCCAATGATCAACTTTGAGTGGTTGAGCTGCTGTTTTAGTATACAATCATAATGCTGTAGTTGCTATATGAGATAGCTCCTCCTTGAACGGAAGCCATGCTGTGCATTTGTGAACAAGTTATTTTCATCCAGGAATATGATTAACTTCTTGACGCTGTGTTCCATGACCTTGCTAGCATGTAAAGTCAGAGAGATGATCCTGTAACTTTTAGCATCTGTTCATCTTCCTCTTTTATGGACATGGCATATTATATCTTCTTTTAACAATTTGGACAGTTTACCACATGCAACTCTGAAAAAGAATATATAGTAGTTTTGCGGGCCCGTTGGTGAGTTCGGGTTCATCTCAAATAGACGCGTGCATAAATATTTATATGCACCAATCCATGCGTTCATTTACACACACACACACACACACACACACACACACACACACACACACACACACACAACACACACACACACACACACACAATAACATTAGGGAATAAATTATTATTCCAACCTTGCATGTAAAATTCAGTATAATAATATTAGACCGAATTTCGTAATATATAATATATAATATATGTAAATAACTAATTTAGAGACAAACCACTTTTCCACAACTCAATCATTGAAGAACGCATCCAATACCATGCTGTGAGACATATACCATACAATATACTAATCTAAAATTTTAATAATATATAATCTTGAACAGGCGAATGCTATCCTTCATATATTCATGTATTTTTATATTATGTAAACTTACTTTATATCCAGTTTCTTTTTATATGTTGCTCGCCTGATTTTACGGCAAAATCAGTATTTGTTATATCCCCTTCATCAGGCGACTCTGTAGTAAATAAAATGATATTGTTATTATCAGCGACGAGCAGCTGGAATCGTTAGAGCGACTTTTCTTTCGTCTCTTTACGTTCTGATATCAAATTCAGCCGGAGTCAAACTTTACTTTTCATTCTTTCAGGGTCGATAAAATACCACTCAAATTCTGGGATCAATAGTATAGAAAAACTACTCCCACAAAAATTGCTAGCCTTGTGCCTAAGTTAGAAAACATTGTTATTATTTGTTACAACCATGATCCCACTCACAAATAAAGGAAGTAATTTCGCTTATTTTTTAATTCGTTTATTGATATGATACTTCTAATGTTATTTTGCGTTTATATTCCAGCTGATGCTATCGTGTCTTTCTTGATGTTTTTCATATTGCAGCATTGCTGCTGCTGATATTTAGTACCCGTTGCTCTCAGACGATGCTGTTCTTGTTGAAGATGTCCATTTTGAAGCCCTGATTCTGATTTTCTTCGGGTTCGAATTTGTCGTCGGATATAAGATTTGCGGCCATGATTGTGAGCAAGAAGACAATAGTGGTGCTAGTGGGGCTTTATTATTGTTTAGGTGGAGGTGGCAAATATCATACTCGTAAGGATGAGGATAGTGAGGAGGTGCAACACCGCGAAGATGAAGACAACGATGGCGATGAGGGCGGTGACAACGATGACACTGGCAGTGGCAATAACAGTGACGATGAAGATCAGGATAATGATGAGGATTATGATACTGACGCCCAAGATAAGAATAGTTGTGATGACGATAGTTCCCTTGTGTAGTTGATGTCGTCACTCTGTTGTTACTGCTGCTACAACTGCGGCAGCCATTGTAGCAATCAATGAACTTCATAACGCAATTAGTGTTTTTACGTAATTAGTACCGTTGTTTATTTGATTCTTCACGACAACACTTCTGTCCTCATCTTCCTTCAAACTCTAGCTTGGTTTTCTGACTGAATGAGTTATACACAGCGTTTAAACAATAAAAACATTCACTATTTTGAGCAAGTCACTCTACCTAGATGTGTGACGTCCCTGAATGGCTCAAGTTGAGATCCTAGATGTAAATTAATTAAGGTTCTTTTCACAAAATGTTTGTTCCTCAGCTTAACATAGATTTATCATTTTAATGCCCAGAACAAGCAGAGCCCAGTAGTTAGATCACTGTTGGTACATGATCATCCATGAACAGGAAATATAAGAGCAAATGCTTCCAGCTTTTTATTTCGATGTCCAGACCGAGGATCTTGTCACATGATCAGTCTAATATCCTAAATATTGTTGGTAACATTTGCACTGCAAAAGCTCTGAGTTTCATATTTTCTAGAGTCTGCAGAAGTACTCTTTTGTTATTCAGTCTTCATTCACAGCGCCAATGTATAAAACAGTCTCATAAATTCCGAGATACTTGTAATTTTCATCATTAGAGACAGGGGAGATAAATAAGCCATCGATGTCCGGTCGACAATTCTTCCTCGGCTGACTATCATGTATTTATCTTGCACAAACTCTATACCTATATCCCCTCAGATTATTGTAACTAGATCTAACTATTTCTTAATGTTGTTCATGTTACCAGAACGTAACTAAGTCATCAACTAAAATTCTGTCGGTGATACTAATTTGATTTTTTTTTTTGCATATTCCAGTATATAGCCTTGGAATTTCGTTAACCCGACCAACAAGATTTTCACTGCCAGTATAAAGAATATTACAGATAATCTATGAATAATTACAGGTATTAATTACAGGTATAAGCCTGAACTTGTAATCTGGCTAGAGTAACTGCAGATTCAGCATAGGTATTCTCTTTTTCACTGATCTTAAGCTTTATATTAACATCCGCTGGGCAGCTAATTTCCACAACTATGCACCGTTTCTCTTCTCTATCCTAAATCAGTATATCAAGACTGTTGTATTTACATTTTATTGAGGTCTCCACTGGTACATTCCATCAGTACTCCTTTTTAATATGAGTAGCTATCGCTTCTACTATATCACGGGTTTTATTTCTTTGTCTTCGGGATGATCCTTCCGACGGATTTCATTATAGAGTGTCCTTGCTACAACATCTTATCTCGTTGATAGATAATACCACGATGACATTTTCAGACAATTGCTTCTGATGTGGGTGGTATTTTCAGTGTTTTTCGCTCAATAAACATACACAACGCCCGGTCTGGGAATCGAAACCGCGATCCTCCGACCGCAAGTCCGCTGCCCTAACCACTAGGCCATTGGTTTTCTACTAACATATCTATGCATAGTCTTCTGCTCATATAGGCTCATCCTTTCATCTGATGATATATTGCGGTAGACTCGTGCATATATTCTAGGTTAGGAGACAAGGAGTGTTGCTCAAGTAGCTGTCTCCCAAGTCACATGATGTTATTAGCCTCATGTATGCAAACTTGGTCACTTAGTTATTAAAAGATGTTGCCGAAGAGATATGATGCGATATTTAAAGGCATTTTGCATCGATGTTAAGCCACTGCCATCTTGCTTTCATTTTAGGTAGAGGTGGGGTGTCTACGTCAAGGTTTATGTGGAAATTTTGTGCTAGTTAGTATTTTTCGGGTTTTCACATAAATGGCTCGGATCTCATCAAGCGTCCAATCAAGCAGCCCAAATGCTGGTATGAGTACTACCACTGCAAACACATTGTCGGCCACTGATTTATTGAATGCAGAGAGTTGTGAGGTCCAAATTTTCATTATTAGGTTGTAATATTCTTTAATGACACGTGTTATGTTACAGGTGCCATTGCAAGATATATTTTCATCCAGCGCTAGACACCTGTAACATTCCTCGTCAGATACAGGGGAAACAGTCAAATCATTGATGGAGATGTTACTAGTCTGGTTTATAGTTTATGTATGTATGTGTGT
>NC_042999.1:91766156-91791156 GCF_006345805.1 Octopus sinensis
CTATCCTGAAGTATATTAATTTCACTGTGTTAAACTATACAACAGAAGCCATTACGATAGTGGAAATTACAACTGAATTCAAAATTTCGATTTTGTAGTTGTTACGAAGAACCTCTTATGGCCGAGTTACTAGAATATCAGAAATGCAAGCCGATAGGAATGATCTCAGTTTACTTTCTACGGCAGACAATGTTCATGAAAGTACTTAACGATCTTTCAATGTTAAATCTATCGGTATATTTACATTATGGACTAAGATTATCAAGAGGTTTATCTAATTTTGTCATGTCTTCTATAAAATCATGTGTATTTTACAGACAGCTTTCATTACGTACTGCGGTTGAATTATTCACTGATATTAACCATTAGATTGCTGCAAATATATTTTCATCGGTGATATCAACGGCAATGCTTCTTTAAGTCTAGTAATTCTTCTATCGAATTCCGTTAGTCGAAGTGCAAAGTTACGTATCATACACAACACACTTTGTAGGTTTCTTTTTAACTATTTGCATTTGTTGCTGTTGCTGTGTTGCTGTGTTGCTGTGAATAAGCCTGCAGCCAGTCAGGATTCACAAAAGATATATTCAAAACCGATGCAGCTATGATAATCTCCTTTTTCTTTACTGATTGTTATAATATAACCAGTATTAAATTATCAAATGCTTCCTTATACTAGGTGACTTTTATTTTAAGGTCTCTTTACTGTTTATAGCCTGTCGACTGAACACACACATATTCCATGTTTTCCTTTATTTTCAAATTCTGTATAAAGGAAGACGCAAAGAATTCAAATGAAAGAAGTTAAAAATAGTTGGGTTTTTTCTTTGCTTTTTCATCAATGCTTTGTTGAACTCTATTTTGCTTATGCAGCACCTTCGTAAGCCTTTATATGCTTCAGACTGATTGGTACGATTTGTTTGAGAAAGTGACACGGGTGATATTGATAAGCTGCAACAATGACGAAATACGTACCTATAACTCTCACGTTGCCCTCTGGAGTGATTTCATCTCGCCTAGTGCTGAAATATATTGCGGTTATTAACACAGTACGTCCATAAATGAGTTTTAGCTGGGCAGAAACAACACCTTCTGTATTTTCGATGACATTTTACATTAATAAAAATACGTTTTTCATTAGTAATGTCTGGGGAAACTAGCAGGGTATATGTATACCAGTTACATGTTCCCCAAGACCAGTCAGAATGATATCACTAATGTTACACTTAAGTCTTAAAATGTTGCAAGTTCTTAAATGTAAAAAATATTTTTTTCCAGGGAGATAAATCTAGATGAATAAAGATATGAAGATAAAGGACAAAGAATAGGGGCAGGCGTAAGAGCTAAGGTACTGAACACAATGCTGTTTTATGTTATGATATACTGTATTAATATATATATATATATATATATATATATATATATATATATATTTATATATGAAGGCCTGATGTAGAAGAGTCTGAGTGAATGTGGCACGAATCACCAACCATATTACTTTTAAGATGAACATGCAAATTAAGGAACTTGTGTTCACATTATACAGATCATTCATAAGTATAGTGTATCAATCTAACAGATAGTTTAGCAACATTTAAAAATGATAGAATTATCAAACTACTATTACTCTCACTTTTACTACTGCTACTACTGCTACTACTACTACTACTACTACTACTACTACTACTACTACTACTATCAGTATTATTGGTGGTGGTAGCAGTAGCAGAAGCAGTGGTAGTAGTAGTAGTTCTTGTGGCTGTTGTTTCAATAGTGGTCGTTAGTGTTGCTGTTGTTGTTGTTGTTGTTGTTGTTGACGCTGTTGTGGCTACTGTTGCTGCTACAGATGCAGTTGTTCTTCATAAAATTGTGGGGTTTTTTCAATAAAAGACATCAGAAATAACATTAAATAGTTGTTAAACATCACCAGGTCCGCATATTTTTTTCTATTATATTACTCTTTAATCTTTATTGAGTTTTTATATGAAGATCTAAACTATTAGCAAACGTATATTTACAAATGTCGTACATGCATATATATATATGTGGAGGCGAGTGTATATCTGTCTATATATGTCTATGTGTGTGTGTATATGTAATATGTATGTATATCATTACTAGGGTGTGTATTGGTATGTATGTATGTATATATATCTATATATCTGTAGTTGTATATATGTGTATATATATACATATATATATATCTGTGGTTGTGTATATATATATACACACACATATATATATATATATATATATATGTGTGTGTTACGGTATGAATTTGTGTTATTGTATAAACACACACAAACATACATATATACCATATAGAGAGATTGCATTGGGTATGTGCTTTTAAAAAATATATTTCTCTTGTATTTCTCATCCTGTATGAAACAGTAAATAACATTTCAAATAAACTTTCATATTTACATAGATAAATTACCGAATACAAATATATCACTTAGACTATTTTACAGAGGAATTTATCCGAAATGGAACGAAGAAAACAAAATCATATAAGCATTATAACAACCAGCTTCAATTATCATAACTTTGTTGTTTTTCGTTTTGCTTTTTTCTTATGTTTTACTAATATGTTTAGAACAGATTTATTCAGTCTCGTCTATATAACGATGATTTTTCAATTCCGGTGTTAAAAAGAAATAGTGTACATACCTCATATAATAGAAATTATGTAGACTATGTAATATGTTTCGTCATATATTTTCGCTATGAAATATGTTCATTATATATTTATTTACTACGGAATTTGTTATATAATCTGTTTTATGTTATGATATACTGTATTGATATATATATATATATATTTATTTATATGAAGGTCTGATGTAGAATGTAAACGAAATCCATGCTTATATTTTTTAACCAAGTGTGATGATAAACAATCTAGTATGTTTTTTGTCATGTTTTAAGCTGTGTTTCCATGATCTTTACAGTGCCATGACCTTTACAGTGTTTCAAATACTAGGTTGGGGTGGAGAATAAGAAGAAACCACAATTCAGGGATGTCTGCAGTAAGTATAAACATATCAGAATATCGTGTTATCCTTAGGCCATATACAAGCTACGGAGAACATGTGTCTGGCCTGTTTAGGGAGAAACCAAAATTTTATGACACCATATCGAATCAGCTCTGCGTGCCGTCAATTGCAGTGTTTTGCATGGGCGACCGGAACATTCAGTGTAATAATAACCACACTGGACCACATTAATCATCAATGTATAGGTGCTAGAGGGTAGGTGCTTTTGGCAATGAAGGATTTGGAAGTGCAATGTGTTTCTTTGCAATTCTGTTAGAAATTAGAAAAAAAAAACCCCTTCTGTAGAGACTTTTTTTTAATGTTATAACAGGTTTATGGTAGGCTATTTCAGGCTTTATACAAGGTCATAAGCGATGTCAGCGATTCAAAACGGAAAGAAAATTCGCCAAAGCTGGGTTTAAATATTAGGGAGTGATCAGTACAACGAACGTCGATCACAAGAAAAAACAAAAACACAAATTATTGCAAGTTTATCTGTGAAATTTCTGTGGGGGCAGGCATATGCAAAAGCTGCCCAACATAATTCTATATAGAAAATGGATTATATATCTTGTTATCGTAAACTTTATACGGTATTTGCAAGCAGACAAACAAAGAAGGAACCGACAACTAGTTACGAGTGGTTTGATTTTTAGAATCCGTGTTTAAGATTCAGTACCGTGTGGTATTTAGTTATGTCCCTTCACATAATGATTTTTAATTTTTATCGGCTGGGTAGTTTTTATTCTATCGGTTAGATACTTTTATGAAAACAATTGTGGGGATAGTTTCGTAGTAGATGATGTTATACAAATGTCATGAAAGGTGATGAATTTTACCTGGTGCTGAAACAAACAAAAGCCATCATAATAATCAATCAATCAATATATATATATATATATATATATAATATATATATATATAGAGAGAGAGAGAGAGAGAGAGATAAATAGATAAATAGATAGATAGATAGATAGATAGATAGATAGATAGATAGATAGATAGATAGATAGATAGATAGATAGATAGATAGATAGATAAATAGATAGATATTGATTGATTGATTGATTGATTGATTGATTGGCATATCATATTCACAATGAGTTCCTTTCTACTGGAATCTGTTGGCTATTTAAGGAATATTTACACACACACGCACGTACACACACACACGCACGTACACACACACACACGCACATACACACACACACACACACACAAATTTGTCATGTTCTCGAAAGGACGTAGCATCTGCAACTCAGAAGATCGGTAATGCAAGACGTGAATAGCAGTGAATGAGACCCCTTTAGACATATAGTCGCCAATGCCCTTATAGAACAAGGTGGTTTGATTTCTTGTTGCGATGGAAGCCTTTAAGAGTCGTTTCGTTCTTCAGTGCTAGAGGGTAACTAGAATACTATCTAAGGCACACAATGGCATTGCGTGGAGCAAACCGATACAACTGGGGTTGTAAAAGCACCACACACTTAACCAGAATATTTCAACTATCACACAAGTAAAACCTAAATTTCATACACATTCGAGTGCAGTCAAGTATAAACCACATCGGGCCTTCCAAATCACATTGAGACAGGATATTTGCTCTATCAATGAACAGGAACAATATAGGATAACCAAAAGTTATCAAAATTTGTGTTTCAATACAAACTCACAGTGACCTTCATTTCTTGACTATTGCTATCCGTTGTACAATCACACTTGTTCTTCCTCTGGGAGCCATAGCAAATCGTCGTTAAAATGGACTACCCACCCACGACTGTACCTCTAACAAATCAATGTTAATGCTATTGTCTTATTGTATTTACTTCAGCTTATACTTTTTCACAGTAGACTAAACATTGTAAATGTTTTCAGTTTCAAACTTAAAATGTATTCAGCCTGCATAATAACAACGTAACACGTTATCGTCTGTGTTTGCCCTCTCTATATATCCAAATGTACTTTTATCTTTCTCTTTCTCTCTATCTATCTTCTCTCCCTTTCTCTTCTCATTCATATATATATATATATATATATATATATATATATATATATACCTCGGATATACTTGTTGCTTATTTTGATTATATATATATATATAAGATAGACAGGCAGACAATGAGTGAACGAAATAGTGATAAAAAAATAGTTATTTTTACGAACAACACAAAAACAGACTTTGTAATGGAAGTGACGATTTAAAACATCTTTATCATTATTTCTCTTTATATATTATTTTTCGTTTATATATTTTATCAAACAGGAATTTCGAATAAAACCCAAATAGGCGGATCTCATCGATTTATATCTTAAATTTGATTTTATAAATTAAATTTACTCGGAAATTCAATAAAAAATGCAATTTCAATTCCAAATTGATGGGGAAAAGTTCACAATTTTTACAAATTCAACTTGAAATTGAATGTTAATTCAAGCACCTCAGTATTAGCTTTGTCAGAGTTAAACTGTACATAAAGCAATAAACACCTTGTAGCTCGATACCTCAGCTCGGTTCGAATCCGTTTAGTAACACTTATATCAAATGCTGATAAATGATTTCAGAAAAGCAAGAAAGAAGGCTTGCCCATGTACTTAACAAGATACTGGGTTCCGTTACTGTGTCAGGATCTTAAGTGTCTTCTTTAATACTCTTGTGAGTGAAACCAATCAAACCTAAACTACATACATTGAAGGAACTGGTTTTGAATTAAATCCTTCGTCCGTTTTTACACTACTGTCTCGTATGCATGGCGTTTATCTCCCTGCAGCAGAATGAATCATTCGTACCAAGTGTGCTCTCTCAGGATGCGATATATTGAATTCCTATTTCCTACTCTTGCGACATATGAGTCACGGTTTATTTATCTCCAAACTGCCTTTGGAACCCTACAAAGTGTCAAGCGTACTTTATATCTTCTAACATAAAGTAACAAAGTTCGTTTTCCTTCCCCAAAAGATACGAGCACATGCATATTGAAACGTAACAGATATCGTAAAAAGATCTGATAAACAGCGGAAACTGTTTTGACTCAGAACAAAGACCTTGGCTCTATTCAGTTATTTTCGTATTGCGATCAAGTTTATATTTTTAAAAAATATTTCGGAAAATGTAATCGCAAAAAATTTAATTGTAAATACTATTTATGGTTCAAAGAAATCCTTATCGAAGTTATAGGAGTGCAAATAATCATCAATAACCCTTGACAAGCGATTATTTACATATTTATAAATTGTATATTATATTAGCGTATTATTATGTTTACACAGTGAAGGCGCAGTGGCCCAGTGGTTAGGGCAGCGGACTCGCGGCTGTCACTCTTTCTTTCTGTTGTACCTGTATTTCAAAGGACCAGCCTTGTCGCACCCTTTATCACGCTGAATCTCCCCGAGAACTACGTAAAGGGTACACGTTTCTGTGAAGTGCTCGGTCATTTGCACGTTAATTTCACGAGCAGGCTGTTCCGTTGATCGTATTAGCTGGAACCCTCGTCGTCGTAACCGATGAAGTGCCACGATGTTTATACATATCATATTATTATATGTTTCAGCCTTAAGACTGTGGCCATGCTGGGGGCACCGCCAGTATATAAGACCAGTATATTATTTTCACGCTTTGATTTATTTAATTTTTCGACTTTATCAAACTGAATATTAAATGTACGGATCATGATATAGCAAATACTAAAATGAAATAATTTTATTTTTCTAACGTATTGTATACAAAGTGTCGTGGGTACTTCTGACATAAAGTAAGAAAATTTTGTTTTTCTTCCCCAAAAGATACGAGCACATCTATAGCGAAAAGCAAAAAAATATCGTAAAAACATCTGATAAACACGGAAACAGCTTTGACTCAGAATAAAGACCTTGGCTCTGTTGAGTTATTTTCATATTGCAATTTTAAATTTAATAAATAATTCGGAAAAAGTAATCGCAAAAAATTTAATTGTAAATACTATTTATGGTTCAAGGAAATCCTGGTCGAAGTAATAGGAGTGCAAATAATCATCACTAAGCTAGTTTTTTTCCACATTTGACAAGCGATTATCTACATATTTGCAAATTGTATATTACAAAAGTGCATTATTATTTTTACACATATTTTATTATATTATTATGTGTTTCAGCTTTAAGGCTGTGGCCATATAGAGGGCACCGCCAGTATATAAGACCAGTATATTAGCTTACGTTTTGATTTATTTAATTTTTCGGGTTTATCAACTTGAATATTAAATGTACGGATCATGGTACAGCAAATACACAATTTGATTTTTCTATTGTATTGTATTTTAACTCTGAAAAGCCAAATAGAAAAGGAATCTTCAGATCTTAGTTTGTGTTGGTGATCAACAGAGATGATTGCCTTCATAAGATATGTATATGATAAATTTAATATATAATGAATAACTCTAGTGAATCTGAAATGACTGTATATAGTAAAGATTGATGGGCTCGCCTTATTGATTTTGTTTTTAACTTCTCTTATTTAGGGAATTTATCAAACTTTGTTCAACATGTTCTCTCCTTTCGATTTATCAATCCCATTCGAACCAATAAGATTGATGAGAAACAAATTTTATTTGTGTATTCGTGTATGTGTGTATTAATAATGATGATTAAGAGGTAGAGAATGAAGGAGGTGGTGGAATAAGTAAGAGAAGGATGTTCATGCGGAGGATAGAGAACAAGACAAAAAAAAAAGGTCAGAAGAAAATCGAGTAATTTGAGTTTTAAACATCAGTGACATTAACGATGTATTATTTATAAAGCAAATCTATCCTAACATATGTAATAGGTAGAAAAGTCGGTAATGAGAAAAATAACGAAAACTTCCATGACAGAGTATCGTTACTACAACCACTGCTACTACAAAAACAATTAATAATAATAATGCATTCCATTATAGGCGTTTTGTCCGGCGTGTTATCAATTGTGCCAGCTAGACACCTTAACAATAATAATAATAATAATAATAATAATAATAATAATAATAATAATAATAATAATAGTTTCAAATTTTGCCACAAGGGCAGCCATTTGGGGGAAAGGGATGATGTCTCCCTGGCATTTAATTTATCGACTTGGAAAGGGTGAAAAGCAAAGCCGACCTCGGTGGAATTTGAACTCAGAAGGTATCGACGGGCGAAATGCTGCTAAGCATTTCCTCCAGCGCGCTAACTCTTCTGCCAGCTCACCGCCTTAATAATAATAATAATAATAATAATAATAATATAATAATAATAATAATAATAATAATGATAATAATAACAATAATGATAATAATGATAATAACAATAATAATAATAATAATAATAATAATAATAATAATAATAATAATAATAATAACAATAACAATAATAATAATAATAATAATAATGATAATAATAACAATAATGATAATAATGATAATAACAATAATAATAATAATAATAATAATAATAATAATAGTAATAATAACAATAACAATAATAATAATAATAATAAATGCCCTGATGCAGTACCAGGCAGTGGCTCTCATGGCTTCTGATCTTAACTGATTGGAAGTGTTATCATGTACATTGTTTTGTCTTGGTATAAAAGATGGGCTACAGCAAATATTCTGCTCAATACCACAGATTTGCTTGTCAGTTGTTTGACCTTAACCAGTTGACCATGTCCCTTAGTGGCTGACGATATGTGCATCTCTGATCACGAGCAGAAGTAGTGGGGAGCATCATAGCCATGTGTTGAGAGGATTCTTTGGGGTTTGAATAGTTCACCTCTGGAAAATGGGTGTTTTTTTCAACATCCTTAAACAACCCTTATTCAGGAACCGTTTGAGCGGATGGGCTACTCAACCTGAAGAAAATTCTAACTGGGCCCCACCTGCAAGGTCATGTGCTGTTTATCTTGATATGAGATCACCATGTCGCGCACATATGGTTGTGATGCATGTGCCTGGTGTACCTTTATCAGACGGGTAGTCATGATGGGTATATTGGGCTTCGTATATTTTACCCCAGTGTCACTTTGATGGCATGAACTGCTCTCTCACTCAATAATAATATAATAATAATAATAATAATAATAATAATAATAATAATAATATAATAATAATAATCCTTTCTATTATAAGCACAAGGCCTGAAATGTGTGGGGATGGGGTAAACCAATTACATCGATCTCAGTATTTCACTGGTACATCGACCGCGAAAAGATGAAAAACAAAGTGCCCCTACCACCTTCCCCGGTGGAATTTGAAATCAAAACGTTGCGACGGTTGAAATACATATGTCTTTACTACCCACAAGGGGCTAAACACAGAAAGGACAAACAAGGACAGACAAACGGGTTAAGTCGATTATATCGACCCCAGTGCCTACTGGTACTTATTTAATCGACACCGAAAGGATGAAAGGCAAAGTCGACCTCGGCGGAATTTGAACTCCGAACGTTAAGACAGACGAAATACCTATTTCTCTACTACCCACAAGGGGCTAAACACAGAGGGGACAAACAAGGACAGACACACGGATTAAGTCGATTACATCGACTGCAGTACTTATTTAATCGACCCCGAAAGAATGAAAGGCAAAGTCGACCTCGGTGGAATTTGAACTCAGAACGTAACGGCAGACGAAATACCGCTAACCATTTCGTCCAGGGTAAAGACGACCTCGGCGGAATTTTAATAATAATACTGATTATAGTTTCAAATTGTGCTCGGTCATTTGCACGTTAATTTCACGAGCAGGCTGTTCCGTTGATCGTATTAGCTGGAACCCTCGTCGTCGTAACCGATGAAGTGCCACGATGTTTATAGCACAAGGCTAGCAATCTTGGGGTAAAGATAAGTCGTTTACATCGACGTCAGTGTTCAACTGGTACTCATTTTATCGACTCCGAAAGGATGAAAGCAATGACAACCTCGGCGGAATGTAAGAAGAAGAAGAAGAAGAAGAAGAAGAAGAAGAAGAAGAAGAAGAAGAAGAAGAAGAAGAAGAAGAAGAAGAAGAACAACAACAACAACAACAACAACACAACAACACAGGTAGAAAATTAACGATGATACGGTTGCGAGAATGTGCGTGTAAGGTCTGGGGAATGTGTAGCATAACAACACTGCTTGACTGATTCAAAATATATCCCAAAATACAAAGCGGCGAGCTGCCAGAAGCGTTAGCACACCGGGAGAAATGCCAGGGCGATAAATTTAGTACCAGTTCCGTACTGGTGTAGATCTAATCGACTGCCTACTCCCCCAAATTTTTGGGCCTTGTGCCTAGAGTAGAAAAACGATTCAGAACAACTCAAATAGCAAAATAATGCATATGTGTTAAAGGATAATGGCTCAGATAATACTTGCAGAAGTTATTCATGTTATCTCAATACGTTCATAGCTGTCGGTAAATTGTCACCACGTGTGAGGAAACTGTTTATTGTTCGTATCACCACCAAACTGACTCTACCTCCGAATCAAAATATGAAATACAATACAAATAAAAACCAGATCATACATCCCGAGATTTTATATATGAATGCGTTCATTGAATGTGACGCATAAAAAAGTATGGAAATAGAGTGTGCAGTATTTATTATTAACGGAAACAAACAAACCCGACAACAATAATGATATTCAAAATGAAGTGGTGGAAAAAGAAAAAGGAAAGGGAAATATAATATATCACCTTCATTTTAAAATACATATATAATATTATTCCTGGCTCTCTTTTAGATTAGATCTAGTGACAAAAGGGCATTGTTTAGCTCTATAAAATTTGCGTACGTAATTTTATTTTATTTTTTTTTCCGAGAGGAGGACTGTTTGTTTGTATCTCGACAGAGGCGAGAGAAAGTTAAGGCTTCCTTAACCCTGTCACGCCGTTTCCCTGCAAATCCAGAAATGGTTTAAACGTCATCTCTGCTGGATTCCCCAAAAATTGGTAATGAAAAATACACGCAGAAGCGGAAAATGCAACCTATTTTGTCCATTAGTTTGTCTGCAATTGTTATTTTTGAGTTGTATTTGAATCTACGTACCTTTTTTTACTCAGGAGCACAAATATAGAGTAAATTGAGACACAGGGACCCAGGTCTGGGAGGATTAAAAAAGGTTTAAATTTTTTGTCTCATTATTTCTGCTGTTATCGCTATCTTCAAAAATATTTGAGAGATGGTTCAAAATACTTTTCATATTTAAGGCAGCGAAGTGACAGAATCATTACTGCGCCAGAAAAATACATTTCTTGCGACTTTACGAAGAAAGTTCGCCGAGGTCTACTTTGCCGTCTCATAGTTTTGGGACCGAAAAATAAGTTCCACTTGAGCACTGAGGTCCACGTAATCGACTTACACCCAACCCCGAAATTGCTGGCCTTGTGCCAAAATATGAAAGCAATGGATTTAGTGCAATATGTTTTGTGTCAGTTTTTCTTTTATAATTTTCTTTCCTGTTGTATCTCTTTTGTTTTTTATATGAGCGTATCGGTCAGATATTTTGAATGGGAAATCTGTTTAAAATTTATAATCGAAAGAAACAAGTGAGGAGAAACAAGTATTTACATTTTTCTAGATTCAAGTGATGAACACCCGTTCTGGAATGATCCCCAAAGAAATATTCACCGGTAACACTTGAATTTAGTCATGTCTCAGAATTTTTTTTTAAATACGTCTTTATCCTTTGGGAGTCAGTGATGATGATGATGATTTCATTAATTTGAAAATATTTACAAATTTTGTGGTAAAGAACACTGAAACTGAGAAAAACAAATGGAAAGGGGACATAGTTGGAATATAGATCCAGTGAAACAGATGTGCAACCTTTCTCATACCTTTAAATATTTGCAAGAAATATTTCATTGAATTTTCATAAAGAAGATGAGAAAAAGCAAAAAAAATTGTCTCACCATGTCAGATGTGATCTGGCAGGGAGTAAACGTATTGCAATATATTAGTGTGCATGTAATCTCAGGTGAGAAGACATATATATATATATATATATATATATATATATATACGAAAATTACAACAAGATCTAAATATTCTATTCCTGACCAGACAATGTAGCTGAGGTGTCAACAATAGACGGAAAAGTGCTCTTAAATTGGCTTCATCATGTGTGACTCATTTAAAATGTTGGAAACTGCGAAATTTTATAACTACATAACAAACGTCTTTAAAACTTTGCATTTGCCAGACATCTCACATTCATCGACGAATAAAAAATTCTTCCGTTGACACACGGTCACATATTTTTAACTGAAGGTTTTAAACCGCAGAAACAAATCCTGGGGAATTACTCGCATGTAGTTTCTGAAGAACTCAGGTGATATTGGGAGAATAACATTTACACTCGCGATATTTGAATATATAGATTGACGAAAGAAAACATCACAAGGAGCTTGTTCCAATTTGTTCTATTTACTGCCAAGTCAATTCTTTAAGTAAATATGTTCAATATTTATAAAACTACATATTAAGCAATTCATATGTAAACATTTGTTACTCATTTCTATTGTTACCATCGTATGAAGCGGAAAGCTGGCAGAATCATTAGCAGCATTTAGTCTGACTTTACGTTCTGAATTCAAATGCCACCTGAGTTGACTTTGATTTTTATTATTTCGGAGTCCATAAAATAAGTACCAGTTGAGAACCAGGGTTTATGTAATCAACATACCACTCCCCTGAAATTGCTGGCCTTGTGCCAAAATTTGAAATCATTAATAACATTATATAAGGCGGCGAGCTGGCAGAATCGTTAGCTAAACTTCGTATTTACGTTCCAACTTCAAATTCCGCCGAGATCGACTTTGCTTTTCATCCTTTTGGGAGTCGATATAATAAGTACCAGTCAAATACTGGGGTCAGTGTTATCAACTAGACTCTTCCTTCAAAAACTGTTGGATCCGTACCAAAATATGAAACCAGTATTAGCATTATAAAGGTGGAGTGTTGGCAAAATCTTTCCCAGGTCAGAGAGAATGTTTAGCAGCATTTTCTTTGGTTTTTACGTCCCAAATTCAGAAGCTGCCGAGTTGGATTTTGCCTTTCCCTTTTTCGGGTCCGGTAAAATAAATACCAGTCGAACACATCGGTTGATGATTACAAGTTACCCTTTCCCCTAAAATTGCTGGCCTTGTGCCAAAATTCGAAACCATTTCTTCATAATTACATTGTGGGATTTGAATGGTCTGCCTGGATGAAGCTGATTAACAATCTACATCTAATGTACATTGGCTCGCTGTCAGATTTAACATGACAAAAATTTTGTCAACATTTTTCTTCCTACTTTCTGTGAACGACATCAATTATTAGCACAGAGGCAATAATTCAGCAACAGTAAATGGGAAGACGCAGGCATAGAAAAAGGATCTGAAATATCGTAATGCTTCATTAGAATTCCAAATATATCTTCCTGTAAAAACCAAACATTCATTAGTATTTCAATTCTAAAACCTATGAGAGCATAAACATTTCCGGGTAAAATACCAATTTATTAATTAATGGCCATAAAGTAATTGACTTAAAATGTGATTAACTTATGTTCCCAAAAATGTGCGCACATATATTCACAAATCTATCTATCTATCTATCTATCTATCTATCTATCTATCTATCTATCTATCTATCTATCTATCTATCTATCTATCTATCTATCTATTTATCTATCTATCTATCTACCTATCTATTTATCTATCTATCTATCACCTATCTGTATATATATATGTGTGTGTGTGTGTGTGTGTGTCTGTATGTATGTATCTATATTCATGCATACATATATATGTACCAATGTACACAGTTTCATGTATACATGTGTGTGTGTAAAGGTAAAATCCAAGGATCAAGGTGTAGAAAGTTAGTAAGCTTCGAGCAGTCCGTAGAAAGTGTAAAAAGCATCTTTCGGGAACAATAGTGGTTTACCGACGGAGAAGACTGCAAATCTTTCACATAACGAAGCTCAATAAGCTGTAAAAAGGTAATTTATAGTTTACAGTTAGAAGGTGTTTTTGCTGGGGTTGAGCATAAAAATCCGAGACTAGGAAATCCAGGCTACATATGTTTCATTACTACCTCGGAATTAGTAATTATCCAAACGAAGGGTAATCAAATAAAGTCACCATTGTCAAGGTATCCCGTGTTAACACGCAGGAGATACGATCGAAAATGCATGGAAAGCACAAAGATACTGAAGAAAACGGAAAGCATATTTGTGAAGAAATAATATTTGAAAGCAGGTGAATGTCCAAACTTGTTAAGGAAAAGAATAAGAATACGAAAAAGGAAAAGAGAAGGGGCGATTAGGGGAAAATTTAGTATTATTGAAGCTGGCTAGGCGAATTTAGGTTGGGGTCATTCATGTAGAATAAATAAATATATTGTGGCACCCAGGATATACATTTAAACAGAGTCAAAGAAAGAGAAGATGTAGGAGTGGTATCAAACCAGAATTTGTTAGGAGAGGGGGGGGGAAGATGAGGGAGGTGATAATGTTTTTGGTTAGGAGAACATAGTAGTTCTAGGTAATATATCACTTAATTTTAAAACTATTCAAATGCATATTGGTGTTTCACTAATTTCGGATACACGCGCGTGAGCGCGCACACACACACACACACACACACACACACCACACACACACACATATATATATATATGTATATATTGCACATGACTGACTGCTAGCTACTAAAGCTACTAAAGCTTTCATCTTTTATTCTCTGTTTATTTTCTCGTGTTCCTTTCTGTTGAAGATCGTAGGCTCGAAAGGTAAAAAACTTTCTATGAGACCTACTGTATGTTGGCGCATGCCTTCCAACGTACAGTAGCTCTCGTAGCTTCAGATCTTAACTGATTGGAAGTGTTATCATGTACATGTCTTGACTTGGTATAAAAGAAGCACTATATCATATATTCCGTTCAATGCCACAGATTTGCCTGTCAATTTCTTGACCTTAACCAGTTGAGTATGTTCGATAGTGTCTGACGATATATGAATTTCTACTCACGAACAGGAATAATGGTGGAGCAGTTTAGACATGTGTTGAAAAGAATTCCTTGGGGCTTGAATAATTCACCCCTGGAAACATGCGTGTCATTTTTTTTATCATCCTTGAACAACTGAGAGTCAGAAACCTTTTGAACGGGATGGGCTACTCGACCTGAAGAAAATTCTAACTGGGCTTTACATGCAAGGTCATGCACTGCTTATCTTGATATGAGGTCACCATGTCGTGCACATATGATTGTGAAGCATGTGTTGCTGTAACCTTATCAGCAAGTCTTCATGCTGGTTATACTGGACTTCGTGTATTTGTGCCCCAGTGTCACTCTGGTGGCATGCGTTGCTCTCTCACCCAATAAAGATAATATCAGTTTATATAACTAATCTGTTCATATTACTAGTATGTTAAAATTTCTGCTACATAACCGTCATTGAAGCATGGTAGTTCCACATTGAAGTCAAATTTGGCAATTTAATTCCACAGTTGATTGAGGTAGTAGTAAATTCATTTAAGTGATCTTTCTAATCTCTAACAAATTTTACGTAATTTGAGTATGACGCACGCGTGTACACACACACACACACCACACACACAAACATGTATATATATGTGTGTATATATGTATATATAAAGAGAGGGAGAGAGAGAGAGATAATAGATAGACAGACAGACAGATAGATAGATAGATAGATAGACAGACAGACAGACAGACAGACAGACAGACAGACAGACAGTCAGGCACACAGACAGACAGACAGACAGACAGACAGACAGACAGACGGACGGACAGATAGATAGATAGATAGATAGATAGATAGATAGATAGATAGATAGATAGATAGATAGATAGATAGATAGATAGATAGATAGATGGATAGATAGATAGATAGATAGATAGATAGATAGATAGATAGATAGATAGATAGATAGATAGATAGATAGATAGATAGATAGATAGATATAGATAGATAGATAGATAGATAGATAGATAGATAGATAGATAGATAGATAGATAGATAGATAGATAGATAGATAGATAGATAGATAGATAGATAGATAGATATACTATGTATGTATAAGCACACGTATATACAAGCTCAAATGACATTACACTGGTTGAAATATATTGGTTTAAGTGTGTCTCTGATAATATATCTATCAGTGTGTCATCGTCCACACACCATTTTACCACTTTATTTAAATATCTGGTTATCTCATTGTGAATCATAGTGATACACACTTATACCTGCATACATACACATAAATAGAGTTATAACTTAAAACATGTATATCAAATTTATGAAGCATTAAATCTAAGAACACAGTCGAGAAAGAATATTGGCTTCAAATTTCGGCGTAAGACCATTAATTTGGGGGGAGGGGGAAAGTCGATTACACAGACGCAAATATTTACCGGGTACGTATACTTTCTACCCCAAAAGGATGAAAGGCAAAGTTGACCTCAGCAGCATTGGAACTCAGAACGTAAAGATGGACGAAATACCGCTAAGCATTTTATCCGGCGGGCAAACGATTCTGCCAATTCGCCATAGTAATTTGAGAAAAAAATATTAAAAACTGAAAATAAAAAAATAACAACAAATGCAATGACGACTTCGATTCAATAATAATAACAACAACAGCAACATCAGTAACAACAACAGTAATGTCAACAACAACAACAATAACAACAACAACAACAACAATAATAATAATACATATGCCATGATGCAGTACTAGATAGTGGCTCTCATGGCTTCTCATCTTAACTGATTGGAATTGTTATCATGTACATTGTTTTGTCTTGGTACAAAAGATGGGCTACCCCAAATATTCTGCTCAATACCACAGATTTGTTTGTCACTTGTTTGACCTTAACCAGTTAAGCATGTCCCTTAGTGGCTGATGATGTTTGCATTTCTGATTACGAGCAGAAGTAGTGGGGAAGTATCATAGCCATATGTCGAGAGGAATTACTTGGGGTTCGGATAATTCACCTTTGGAAACGGGTGTTTCGTTTAACATCCTTAAACAACCCTTATTCAGGAACCTTTTGAGCGGGATGGGCTCATATATATATACATATATATATATATATATATATATATATATATATATATATATATATATATAGAGAGAGAGAGAGAGAGAGAGAGAAGAGAGAGAGAGAGAGAGAGAGAGAGAGAGAGAGAGAGATAGATAGATAGATAGATAGATAGAGATAGATAGATAGATAGATAGATAGATATATGTATTTGTGTGGCTATATTTGTCCCCCACCGTCGCTTGATAACCGATGTTGGTCTGTTTATGTCCCTCTAACATGGGGGTTCGGCAAAAGACACCGATAGAATAAGTACTAGGATTACAAAGAATAAATCCTGAGGTTGATTTGTCCGACAAAAGGCGGTGCTCCAGCGTAGCCGCAGTCAAATGAGTGAAACAAGTAAAAGAATGTATGCATGTATGTATGTATGTATGTATGTACGCATGTATGTATGCATGTATGTATGCATGTATATGTGTATGTATGAATGTATGTATGTATATGATGTATGATATATATATGAAATTGCAAATGCACAGTGATTGAGTGATACAGATACGCGAATAGAGAAACGTACGCACAGTCTAATACTCATAACCTGTTTAACGCTTTTTCTTTGTGTACACACGTCTCATTTAATAGTCAAGGATGGATAGTATGGTAACATGACGTCATCGAAAGGATATTTCTTTCATAGCGAAACTAAACATTAACTCTCGTGGATACTCGAAATTTATAAGTCCTTTTAAAGAAACAACAATACTGTATGAAGCTAAGGAAAATATTTTTTATGTTACCAGTCACTCTGATACAAATAGCAGTTAAATTTTATTCAAGTTAAGACAAATGAGTTGAATATGCATTTTATAATATAGTTCTAAATGCTCACTACTAGAGAAAATGATGAAACTCTCATTACTCATAAGGTCCTCGAACTGGATCTGTTCAGTTAGCGTTGATTTGGAACTAAACAAGAACCAAGGGAGAATGGTATAGATCTAATGTATGTATTCGATCGTGGTATACATCTTCCCGCATTCTAATGTAATAACCTGGCGTTGAATCTAGGCAAGTTGATAAAATAAGAATGTAGTGATAGCCACGGCTGTTTAATATGTTAACGCCTTATTAATATTTAGATAAAACTAATCCTTAATTAGGAAACATTGAAATGATAATAGTGAAGAAGGGAAATTTTTGCGTGAAACACGCATTCACTGATTTCGATTATGGAGCGGAGTTTGCCCTTGATATGCAGCGTATCATACCTGGAAAATTTTTTATTGTGACTGACGTGCGCTTTTTTTAATATTTTTTGTATATTTATTGAAGAATGGAACAATATGCGAGAGGCTAAGCAAATAACTCTATCACACTAGCATATAAAATGTTAATGATACATTGTGCTTAATAAATCACATCTAATCTATCAGTTAAATATTATTTTGCTATGGTGTTATGATCTTTTAACTGTAAGAGATGGAGAATACGATAGAGAGAGAGAGAGGTAGAGAAGGATAGAAGGAATGTAAATCTGGCAATATAAAAATTGTAAATTACTCAAACGAGGAAAGAGTGCACAGTAAGAGAAAATAGATAGAAATAGGGGAGAGTTAAATGGTACATGATATTGTGAATGCATTACGACTATGCACATAACTTCGTCTGGGTAGATAGTGTTGCAGAATATATATAGTACGATGGAACTAGCTGATTCAACCAGAATGTGCAATTCATCACCGCCTAATAACAGGGTAGATATTACTGACCCTACTTGCCATAAATTTATTGAATACAAAAAAAGATTTAACAAGAAACACGTATTATTGTTGTGCTTCAATTATGTAGGAGCAATTAAAATAATTTTTGTTCAAATATTTCCTTAAAATTAATTGAAGGATCGCATAAATAATATATAGCTTCAATACACTTGAATGATAAGGAAATCTGGTTAATCTGACGTGGGAAGCGTAAAACACTTTAAATGAGTGTATTTGATAAAAACAGAGAATTTGCAGATCGAAATTATACTAATATAGAACATTGTGAAAAGCAATCATAATTCCACCGAGGTGAAAAGCAATAAAATTTTAAAGCATCTTCGTTTTCGGCGTGCTTTATCCCATTGAAATGCGCTTCAGCAAAAGAACCATTTAAATTACAATTAAACGCCACATAGAAATGTTAGAGGTATCAAGGGGATAAAGATTCAATGGGAGCTGAATGGATAATACATATAAATATAAAGTATATGTTAATGTTTCCGAACCGAATCATCATAACATCGTTTAGTAGCATGAAATGAGAGGATGATTAAATTTAGTTAAGAAATTTGTACATAAATTCTGATCATAAATATAATTCCCAAGTCAGGTGAAAAATATTTTCGGACAATGCATATTTGGACACACACATACTCGCACGCACACACGAACGCGCCCGCGCACGTGTACACACTCACGCACACACATACGTACACACGAAATCACAAGCACCTCGCACATGTATGTGTATATGTCTATATATCTATATGTAATATATATTTATATATGTATGTTTATATATATATTTATATATGCATATATATTATACATATGTATGTATATATATGAATGTATATAGCTATATATATATATATATATATATATATATATATATATATATATGTAATATATATATGTATATATGTATATATATATATATATATATATATATATATATATATATATTATATATTATGACATTATACACACGTAGGTACAAACACACACAGATATATATGCATATGCATGTATACATATCATAAAAGGGCATAACTTTGTTTATGAATATATTTATTTACCTGAACGCATCTGTTTGTTTGCAAAAATCTACATAGCAACACGTATATATAATGGTATATAGAGCTTAGCGTATATATTTCCCTATGTAATTATTAAATATTTTACATAGGCGTTAAAACATTGTTGTAAGGGATAAATTGAGAGCTGATGTCAACAAAGAGAAACTTTTCGTAATATACGAAACAGATAAAAATATCGTGCATCCTATATCATTACATATCTCTTTTAACAAACCCGATAATATCCGCTAATGGCTCGTTACAGAAGGATATATAAAGCTTCATTGAATTTTTGTATCTAAAGAGTGTCATGAAATAGAGTTTCATTAAAGATACACACATACCTACACAAACGCGCGCGCGTATCTATATATATATATATATATATATATATTATATATATATATATATATATATATATTGTATGAATATATCATATTTAAACACACACACATATATACACACGCGCGCTCTCATTTACATCAACATGCACAAACAAATACACACGCTTACGAACGCATACACACTCACACATGCGCACACACAGAGAGAATTTTATTTGTGTAGGATATACAACCTATTTCTAACAAATTTCGATTTAAATATACTTTAGCTTCCATTGAGTTCTTAGAAAAATCTTTACACCGAAAATTTACATCCGTATTGATCGCCGTACTGTCGGATTCCCTCATTATATCGTATGACAGCGTTCTTTTACTTGCTGTTAATTACTATGGAAACATTTAGATTGTTGGATTTCTTATAAAATGATAAGATGATGATAAATAATAAACGAATAAAAATATCTTGGCTGTTTCTTACAGCGTTAAGAACAAAATTGAATCTATCATGATACAAATGTATATGATTAAGCGTTCAGTGTAGCGGAATATAAATAATTTTGTGTGTATTTGTGTGTAGTTTTGTGAGCTTTGTGTGTGTGTGTGTGTGTGTGTGTGTGTGTGTGTGTGTGTGTCTGTGTGTGTGTCTGTGTGAGCGCGCACGCTTCAAACGCGTATCATTTTCATGAGAAATAATACTCTGAACAATGGCGTTGAGAAACAGCAACTCATGAAGGGCAACGACCCAAAAATTATCACCTATCTAATTTTGTTGCGAATTTGTTTATTCCTTCTGCATGATTACTGTGTATGTGATGGACTATGAATAATTACATTATTAAGCTGATATATTTTCGTAATGCATATTTCGAAAGATTAGTAATAATGTATGGTAAAATTTCGTCTTACCTTTGTTCTAAAACAATTTTCTTTTGGACATTCATGAGTTAGGAGTATTCCCTTTTTGAGTGACTTATGAGAATAGGATGATTTTTTTTATAGAGAGAGTCATAGTCTCGAGTTAAGTGACAATATATGCGTTTAATGCAACAACGGTTTAATAATTATAATTAATGTCTATTCTCCTGTCACACTAATAGCTAGTAATTCTGTAAAATATACATGTAAATATTAGTAGATTGAGTCATTAATAGCAAAGTTTCTTCACCAAGAGTAATGTTCTTCATCAGCAGTGAAACACCAAGATAAAATTAATCACCGTAAGTAACTGCCAAACTGCCAGTAACAAGAAATCCACATCTCTTTTAATAAATTCGCAGAACAAAGAGATATCTAACGCCTTATTAGAAATACATTCGATAGCGGATGGTACGAGAACCTCCTTAAAAGGAATGTTTAAGAGATATTCGAAAAATCTATTAAACTTTATCTCAGACTCCTCTAAAAGGAATTACAATCAGTTACCATTAATCTCTTACAACTTTGCACATATATGACACGAATCTAATACTTCCTATCTTTTAAATGCAATGCTGAGGCCATTGTTTTTATCGCTTATAAATACCCTTCTAACACTGAACACATTATCATACCTTTCATTCATTAGCTGTCAATTTTCAAATATTCGATAATATTAGGATATCGTACATATTTTCAAAAAACAGCGGCTACATATCACTTCTCATGAACATCTCCCAAATTAAATCATTTATCTTATTACACAGTGTAGAACTTACTATCTTAAGCTCTGACTCTGTTATTCATTAAACTACAACAAAACAATTTAGTTTTCTCTGATCTGAGAAGATATTGCTTCTAGGAAACAATAAGAACACTGTACTTAGATATATTGTGCTCATACATAAAATTCTATACGCTCTTTCATCACTGTCGACTATATTGAGAGGAAACATCGAATAAGAGAGCCAGCATGTGGTTTTTACATGTAATCAAATCTGCATCCGCTCCCACCCTGCCAACTTATAAAACAAAGACTCACAGCACAAAGAAGTCCTCTGCACAAAACAAACATAAGACCATCATCATCGAAAGAACTTTCATCATAAGTCTATTCAATCAGTACTGATCTGAGAGCAACGTCTCTACCGTGTACCCACGTAAGGAGTTGAAATCAACAACGCAGTAAGCAAATCGCCCATATTACTGTGCTGCCACCGAAGTGTCTCATCATATAGTAGCTATTTACTTCTAGATGGGCTGGGTTATTTTGGCGTTAATATAAAGACTGATAAAAAAATTCCAATCCATAATACCTAATTCAGAAATACCAATGTATAGTGCCTGTTTACTGCTAATCGGTTTGGGTTACTGGGAATTACGTGGTTGCAATCAGAATCCAGTATTTGTTATATAGTATGAATCACCAAACTATAGCGTTCGTCTAATCGCTCTGCTGCAGTGCGAGTTCATAGGCGGCATTGAAGACCTGAACTCTTGTGTCTCTAGTGGTTCCAGTCACTGCCACGCACTTCTCGCCATATATATCATTGAAATAATTGCTTTCCACAATGCTCACACCCACGATGATATACTGCTAGTCAATACTATCCAACCTTACCAAAGTTTCCGGGTACAAATTCCACGGATATACAACATAGACACCTCACGCTGAATCTGCATTGAATACATGAATAAAGACATGGAAAATAACCTGCCAAGAAGTTTCATTCGTGACCCATTCGACAATACAAAGACATATTAAGTACACGTTACAAGAAAAATATTTTCCTTGCTATACATATATTCACGGCACTCAACTAATGCATTCAAGATCCCTAGAAACACTAAGTTTCACCATCACTAGTGATCTCTCCTGACGAATGCAGTTCCTCAATATGGCCAAAACTGCATCACAGAATTGGACTTCCTTTACAAAGCCAGAGAATACCTCATTTATCCATTGTCAACTAACTCTCTTCAAAGCTCAGGTTAGATGAAAACCACAATAGATGACTGCTGGTACATAAACAATTTACTGCTGATATACACACAGACAACCTACACTGCATCCAAAGAAAACCCACTCGACTGATTAGTATGAAGCTACCCCTAAACATACAGCAGCTTCTGTTCCTCCTCTGATGAGCTGTTTGCTTTTTTAACATTGATACTCCAGTGATCTTTCCCCCACTACTTGAGTGTTTTTTTTTCTATAAATGCTACAGTGGTTTCTATCCCTTGGTGCTCGATATCAGGTACCTTCTACATTAAAGCACTTCCAAATCTCTAGTAGCTAATTCTCTTGTCATTCATAACATTTTTGCTCCTCCAAGTGTCGTACTAACATGTATATGCTCAGTCCTGGCTCTCAAGAATGCTGTGTCTCCTTGGTAACCTTCTTGTGCATGTGTGGTATCCCTGCAGCTGTAGAATTGCAACTAAGCAAAGGAAACTGTAACTAGGTCGATCCGTATAATATCTGAGACGCAGCGAAGACCATAGGCACCACCGCGTTTTCAGTATCGCCAGCATCTACGTAATTGGACCGGTTGATAGTTAAATATCTACTAACAGACTGGATAACAGGTAACCTTACATATGATACAAGTCTATCGTACCTAATTGCAAGCAGAGCGGCTGAATTACTTGAAAGTGACGTTGCAACATACGCAATATGATGTTTCGACCGGCTGTCTTTTTGTTATATCATGTATATTCTCTCCACACTCACAACTACCTCTCCCATTAGTGAAAAGGAATAATTAATAAAATAACAGTAATCAATCAACTCCCGACATCTTTGGGAAATCTTATTCTAATTCTAACACCATCAACGCGAGCCAGTAAGGATGCTTTATGTAATCTAGTGACCAGTAAAAAATAGCAATTTAATGTCCCTCAATTACCTATCTATCATTATAAAAGAAAGGACATTATATAATGTAGTCCTCGGTATACGACATTTGAGAAAACGGTGTGCATGGTTGGAATGATCAACAACAAAAACTACACAATCAACATGATAAAGAGTCTACTATACGATGGAAATATTGGATGTCCATCTATTACTGAAGTATCAACTAGAAATAACATTTTCGTAGCATAGATTTTTAATGTTGATCAAATACGATGGTCATGTCAGGTTTTATTTGTTTTGTTTTTACCTTTAATTTTGCTAGACGTTCTACTCACAAATATACTTTCCAGGAGACAAATTAATCGATATGCTACACAGGCATAACTACTTACCACATCATAAAATAAAACTCTCAACTATAATATATGTGTATGTAAAATACGATGGCAAGCTTAATGTGTCCCACAATTTAAATGATGAAGAAGAAAATAAACATGTTACCCCATCTGTCACATTTTACGAAAACATAGAATGGCTTTTTCATAAAATGCCTTATAGTTAGTGTTCGTCTTGTAAATAAGATTGTGTACCAACTGACGATCCAGTCCGACCTCGAAATATAGACTAAATTGTGTATAAATACGGAGAATGCTGTTTAATTCCCAAGATAACAAATAGTACGATGTATATTTTAGACTGATTGTTTAATAAACAGCATTAAATTTTGTTTAAATGTATACGTATAATACACTCTCACACACGCGCGCGCGAGCACTCACGCACACACACAATTATCATATGCAATAGTATTCATAATTTACCTGCATTGGTATTATAAAGATATATATAACAACTGGTTGTGAAACTTGTAATACAATGTGAATTTCATTATACAAGTCATAATTTGTATTTGCATTTTTAGAAGTAACTCCCTACGTTCAACCATCGGCAGATTTCAAGCGATCCC